>NW_020885018.1:623856-625157 GCF_003945725.1 Corapipo altera | reverse complement strand
ACAATAACTTCCCCGGTTATGCTGGCCACACTATTGCTGATACAAGCCAGGATGCCATTGGCCTTCTTGGCCACTGGGCACACGCTGGCTCATGTTCAGCTGGCTGTCAATCAATGTCCTTTTCTGACAGGCAGCTTTCCAGTCACTCTGTCCCCAGCCTGTAGCGCTGCATGGGGTTGTTGTGACCCAAGTACAGGACCCAGCACTTGGCACTGTTGAACCTCATAGAATTGGCCTTGAACCATTGATTCAGCCTGTCCAGATCCCTCCTACCCTCTAGCAGATCAGCACTCCCACCCAACCTGGCATTGTCTGCAAAGTTATGGACCCAGCCAACAGTGCACCTGCCTAAGCTATGAGCAGCCAGTTTCCCCAGGAGAATATTGTAGGAGACAGTGTCAAAAGCTTTATTAAAGTCCAGATAGACGCATCCACAGCCTTTCCCTTATCTCTGTACCTGGTGCATGATGGCACTCAAGATGATCTGCTCAATGACCTTCCCCAGCATCAAGGTCAGGCTGATAGGCCTGAAGTTCCCCAAATCCTCCTTCCAACCCTTCTTGTGGATGGGCATCACATTTGCTAAACTCCAGTCTTCAGGGACCTCCCTGGTTAGCCAAGACTGCTCATAAATGATTGAAAGGGGCTTGGTGTGGCAGGAAGAATGTGACAAGGAATCATGGGAGTAGTAGTTTTCTGGGTTCTCACGCATGCTCATTTAATACTTGATTGTCATTGGTTGAAAGATCATGCGACATGTTTAAGCGCTGTATTTAAACCTAAGTGTTTTGAAATAAACTTCAGTTCTGCTTTGGCATTCATGTCTGAGTGCGGTTCGTGCCTTAAACAACACCTTATATGGCTGCCCGCATCGGGACAACAGCAGGTTACCGGGAACCAGGAGCAGCAAGCTCTGGGGAACCTGTCCAGAGGTGTCCATCTCGCCAGGATTAAAAAGGAAAAAAGGAAGAATACAGCACGCTGGATTACCTCTGCAAAAGGGACAAAAAAGGAAGAAAAAAGGACCGGAAGAAAGGACAACAGAGCTCCAGCACACAGAGGTAACCAAAAACTGGCGAAATGGGAGGGAGGAATTCCCATAAGAGGACGTTTTCCTCAGAAATTAAAAAGACAGCTGAAGCTATAACTCATTTTTTAAAAGAACAGAACAGAAATATAGAAAGAAATAGACTTTGGGACTTAATGTATTGGATTTCTATAAATGAACCAGCTTTACCTTTAACTTATATTCACTGTGATAAACTGAGAGAATGATTCGAGCTAATTAAGAGAAAACAGTG
>NW_020885018.1:551479-623846 GCF_003945725.1 Corapipo altera | reverse complement strand
AATAAATTCTGATTGGAAATTGCCCGATTGGGTTTCTATTTGTCACATTCACCAAGTGTTATCTTGGAGGAAAATAGGAAGCAAGTTAATTAAAAAAACAAGTGAATGGGATATAGAAGCTATCAAAAACTTAGCAGCATGGAGAGAGGTTATGACTGCCTTGAACTTACATTACAAAGAAGCAAAAACAGTCAGGACAGCGGACCTTTTTGCCCCCAGCCCCCCAATGACCGCGTGGCCCGAAACCAATAGACCAGGAACGGTGCACCTTAGCGGAGAGAGATGGGGGGGAGGGGGAGCCCTGGGCGGGGACAGTGCAGCGGCAGCGTGTAGTCTGGAAGCACATGGCGCTGGGTTCACCCTGGAACCATGTGCTCCTTTCTACCCCCTCCCCCCAGCCGCCGCCATTGGCGCGTGTCCGGGGTCGGGCACGGCGCTCGCCACGGGCGGTGCACCCCCCACGTGCGCGGCCGTGTGGCCTCCCGCCGCGCCGTGCATGGTCCCTACAGCGGGGGTTCCGTTGCCGACCGGGGCTGCCATGGGATCCTGTGCCTCTCGGCACGGGGCTGCCGGAGTGGCGGTCCCGTGGCCGGCGGCCGGATCCGTGGCAGAGCCGCTCACGGCCGCGCCCACCCCCCCCGGGCTGGGGGGGGAACGGCGCGGGGTCGGCGACTGGGGCTTTGCCTGGGGTGCCCGCCGCCCAAGCGGCAGCGTGGCCGGTGGGTAGTTTCGTTGAGAGACCACCCGCGGCCGCTCCGCCCGCCCCGGTTGTAGCGGCCCCTGCACCGCAGGCACCGGGAGCCGCCGGTTTTGCAGCGGTGCCGGGACAGCCTGGGGCCGGGGCGGCGGCGGCGTGGGGAGTTGCCAGCTTCATGCCGGCGGCCGCAGCTGCAGCCGCTGCCTAGCAGCTTACGGCTGCGCCCCCCGCACCATACGCCGGGCCAGGCGGAACGGTGGCCGAGGGGGCTGGGGCGGTGGCCGGGTCAGGCGGCATGGCAGCGGCTGCGCCGCGGCAGAGCGGAACGCTGGCGGGGGTACAGACCACCAGCGCCGGCGCTGTGGGGGCTGCACCCGGGGGGCAACAGGCGAGCTGCCATTACAGGGGTCAAGAGAATTTGCTAGCTCCCTTTAGCTATGCGGCGGCCGTGAGACCACCGCAGAGAGAGTGCGGGGACGCGGCCGGGCGGCTGGGGCTCGGGGCTAGGGCACCAGCAGCAGCGGGGGCTGCGACGGGAGAGCAACGGAAGGACTGCTGTTGCGGGGGTCAGGGCGGTCCACTAACACCCTTTGGCTGCGCAGCGGCCATGAGGCCGCTGCAGAACAACCATGCAGCAACATGGACACAGCAAGCTTACTCCGGCCGTGAGGCGGAAGTGAAAGTGCCTTTTCCATCACCACCAGTTCAAACAACTCACAATAAATGCACAACAGTTAAAGCATCACCGTGGCTCTCCTACCAAGAAACCAACCCACAGCCCTTGCCAGCCTCAGAACAGCTTCTACACCAAAGACGGCCTGATGGAGGAGGAAGAAGAGAAATTGACGCCCTAGAAAGCTTAGCCGAGCTGTGGCAAACTGAACTCAGCAAGACGACAGAACCAGAAAAAAGACAAGCAGTTTTGGATCCTGCAAAAGAGGAAGAACAGCAAATGTGGCTACAGCTACTACTTCAGCTCAAGGAAAAGGATGCAGACTGGGAAAGCACATAGAACATCTGCCGGCCCAAGCACAGACCATCATCAAAGTCAAAGCTACCGACTTTGAAGTGGGACAGTATGTGTGCTGACTGCATTGCTGGTGATGACAGCTGTTGGTTTTGTACTGCGAGAATTTCAGCTGGGACAACACAATCCACCTACTGACAGAACAAACAATCTAGAGGTAACATTGCAAAACACAACAGACATACAGCTATCAGCTACCATGTTTAATTTTCTAAGTCACAAAAGGACAACTTTACTAATTGACAGATTATTTGCTATTATAAAAAGTTCTTTTGTGTTACAGGGGGTAAGAATAATAATAATGAGGGGCCCCAAATCAAGTATTTACTTCTCACTATTTTAAAATGCTGTTAGACAATATACACAACATGTGCCATACACAACATGGAAAGTCAAACTTAAACTAGTAGCAAAGAAACAACCAGTTACAATTTCAACTGCAGAAACACAGAATTCTTTATACACAGTCACTGCAAGAGCCTTGAGAAAGCAAAACAAACAAAACTCTCATACAACACAAGCCCAAAAATGCTCCACAAAGTTGCAACATACATCAATACACACCTCTAAATCCACTCAAAACACAAACATGCATAAATTGGCCTATACCCAAATTAAACAATTAGAATGGGAGGCAAAGACAGGAATATCAAACATTTTTAACAGCAGAACAGATATAACCTCACAATGGCCCTTAAAAAACATCCAAACCTATTTAACAAGTTTTCTTAAACTAGCATCCCCAAAGCAAAACACAAACATTATAACCAGCAATAACCCAGACATTAACTGTTTCCATTGGACCCACTGAAATCACTCATTCTGTAGAACAGAGACTGCCTCTGTCAAAGAGGAAGTCAATTGACAGCAGATTTTTCCCAAAGGCAGTTTTATTGCAGCTGAACCCACAAGTGACCCAAGAAACAGGTAGCCCTAAATCAATAAAACAATGACCTTTCCTTAAAACAGAGGTAATGCATTTACATACACTACTAGAAAACCATATAAACACAGCCTCACTATGTACAAAAACTCTTTCACTAGTCTATCAATCTCTCAAACCTAAAGAAAGATGGATTTTCATGCTTTTTGCCCCTATCTCAGAGTTAGAAAAGAATGAAGTTTTTGAAAACCGAGATTTTACAACTTACTTTTTAGTTAAGGAAAAGGGTAAAAAATACTTCTTGCATGATTGCCTTTGCAAAAAAGGAAATAATGTGTTGCCCCTTAAACATAATAACAGTAGTTTACTGCTTAACAATTGGGTGGAATTAGATTTTGTCATTTTCTGCCGCTATTCCTGTTCCTATAGAAACTTTCCTACTAACTCCTTGGCTAAACGAATAAGTAACTTACCTTTGGGTGAGGAAGACGACAAGCAAACCCCTCACTCAGAATCTCCTTTTTTACATAATGTGGAAAAGGAAGGCAGGACATGGTGAACTAAAACTTTGCTAACTATTCACTCATACCACTGCATTTTGCATTGTCAAGAAGATATACGTTTTGCTTGTAACATTTGTAGTTTTTTGCCTTCAAATCAGTTTTCTTAAAAGTGGTGTAAATTGTTTTCTTGACAATGAAAATAAAGGGTAGAGGGTAGTTTAAAAACATTTGCACATGGAATGAAATTTAACATCTCACCATCTTAAAGCCCAGTATGTTCATTAATTCATATTTTTTAAATGTAGAGCTGGCTGATACAAAGCTTTTATTGGGTTTGGCAGTTTCATGTTCTTCTAGCTGTGATGGAGTGTGCAGGATGAACCTTTTATCAATCAGCAAACAAAGTTGCTACACATATTACAGAAACTGGAGCAATATGGACAATTTACTAGGGAGCTAGATTTAAACTAAATAAATTCACATACAGGCTGTTTCAGCATAAATTGCATGCTGATTACCAATCAGTTACTGAACTCAAGGTAAAGAAAAGGATTTGAAACCTTCTGCTTCATAGTATAAAAAGAGAGAAAAATTCTCCTTATTGCCTAAAAGCCTTCGTAATTATTTTTCACTATGTAAATTAGTGTCATTTTAACCAAGAACATTTATCTCCACAAAACCAGAACACTATAGCTTCAAAAATTTCCCCTATTTTTCATTCAATTCCCAATAGCTTTAAAAATAAAAATTATTAGAAGTTATTAAATTCTCAAATGCATCCACATACATGCAATTATCACAATAATGTTATTCAAATAATAAGTATAGAATCTTAAACATCCCCATATTTGTTACATTCAAACATTCTCAAAACATTTTGCTGTCACAAAACAACATACATAATGTCAACAAGAGTGCAAAATAGCTGCTTGAAAATCACAACTACCTAAGAGACTGAATTAAACCTGGTTATAGTTGCTCTAACTGATGTTATTAGAAATGGAGACTGTATAACGTTCCAGAAAAATTCAACAGGACCAACAATGAAATCTCCAAAGAAAACTACACAACGAAAGATTATCTTTAAAGCCTTCAGCCAAAAAGCAAAAGACACTAACATAGAGTGACTCACTGCTATTACTTCAAAAACTACAGATCCACCTGATCCTCGCATCTATTCCTGCCCACCTTTCATCTAAAATAGACTGAACTGTTATTAACATGTTTGCCAAGATTGTTTTTAAGAATAAAGAACAACTACAAGAAATGAACAAGTTTCTGAGACCACCTGCATCTGAACAAAGAAGGACAATTGAACAATAAGGTACAAACCTTGGACCAGGTTCTATACAAGTCTACAACTTACTCATGTACTTAGCACATTTAAGTTGTTTTGTAATTAAGCTAAGAATGTTATAATTGATTCATGCTATGCTACAGAGTTACTTTCACATCTCGAAGTCTCCTTCCTTCAAGATTTCACTAACCCTCATTTACCTAGAACAATACACACCACATAATTCCTTGTTAATCACACAGAATCTCTTACATAAAACACATCCATTCACACACACATTCCAAATAGAATAATACAACTACACACAAAAAATGCTTCAAAGGCAAAAAAGAAGGGGATCAGGAACACTTATAGGAACATCATATGTTCTAAATTTCTTAAACTGTGATGATGCAAACCATAGCAGGTATGAATACCAACATAAAACTAAAATGCTTTCACCTTCCAAAGCACCAATTGTGATTGAAGGTCTAGTATCTAGGCAATGATCAAGACCAGTAGATTTCATAAATGGAGGGGAGATATATGCCTGTGTATCAAAGAGTGCTAAATTGCGGGAGATTCCTTCTGGAGGTATCAGGCCTTATATTGGCCCTCCCCTTCAACAGAAGCAATCACCAGATAAAATGAGTAAAGAAATTAGATTTAAAGAAACACAACCAACAATAGTAAAAGGAACACACCACACATTAAGAAACATACTCTAAAAACACAAAAAAAGGGGGGGAAAGAGATATGGATCTAGTCCCTATATGTGTAAATCTACATTAACACTTCTTCAAAACAGGAACAATCACAAAGAAGCAATAAATGATACAACAGAACCAAAAGAAACACACAAACAGTAACCAATACAAAACCAAAACTCCATGATTCTAACACAATAAAGGGTTTAAGAATGCATGTGTGAGGAGAGAACGAAACGGTGGCCACTGGAGTATGAATGAAAAAGTTGAGTGGACATATGTATGTGTGCGTG
Source organism: Corapipo altera (assembly GCF_003945725.1). NCBI lineage: Eukaryota > Metazoa > Chordata > Aves > Passeriformes > Pipridae > Corapipo > Corapipo altera. Next base: position 618,460 of record NW_020885018.1, on the reverse strand, counting down.
AATGCAATATACTTTATAGCAAGACATTTTAAACATTACCTCAAAGAACACCACCTCAAACACAACATCTACAACCCAACACATTTCCCTTTCAAATAAAGATGATGCTATTACACAAAGTCACCCTCGGATAAAAGGTTATACACATTTTCAAACCCTGGATAATTTGAGGTTGCTTGAATATTGCATGAACCAATAAAGTTGTAAACAGTTCAATAAAGGCCTTGTGACGATAGGCCCTGGTTTTTATAAATAGTTGAAATAAGATTGGTTATGATAAGAATGTTATAAACTTGTTGTTTCACAACTTGTTAATTAAACAGAGAGAGGGGAGATGTGGCAGGAAGAATGTGACAAGGAATCATGGGAGTAGTAGTTTTCTGGGTTCTCATGCATGCTCAATCAATACTTGATTGTCATTGTGACATATGACAGTGTGACAAGGTAGCAATTCTGCTAATCCTTCTCCTCACTTCTCCAAGAATCCAAAACTCTATCATTTCATGGTCACTGTGCTCAAGACAGCCTCTGACCACCACAACACCCACCAGTCTCTCTGTTCACAAACAGTAGGTCCAGTGGGACACCTTCCCTAGTTGGCTCACTCACCAACTGTGTCAGTTCTCTTCCACACACTCCGGAAACCTCCTAGACTGTTTCCTCTCTGCTATGTTGTATTTCCAGAACACATCTGGCAAGTTGAAGTCCCCCATGAGAACAAGGGCCAGCAATCATGAGACTTCCCCCAGCTGCTTATAGAATATTTTTTCGCTGCCTCTTCATCCTGGTTGGGTGGTCTATAACAGACTCCCGCCACAATATCTGCCTCATTGGCCTTCCCTCAGATTCCTTCCCATGAACACTCAGTTGTCACGATCATCAAGCTCCAGACAATCAAGACATTCCCTAACACACAGGGCTACCCCTCCGTCTCTCCTTCTTTGCCTGTCCCTTCTGAAGAGTTTATAGCCATCCATTGCAGTTTTCTAGTTGTGTGAATCATCATCCCACCCATGTTTCCATGATGGCAGTGTTATAGGGTAGAAATCCAGGAGAATTTTTCTTCCCCCTGTCCCCCACTGTAAGAAAAACTGAGTTGGAATGAAAAAAAAGGTCAATTAGCCTTACAAAAGAATCTAGCTGGCCAAGCTGCATTCCTACCGAATGGCCCATCAGAGGCTGGGGGGAGAAGGGAGGAGTTTTGGGAGGGAGTGGCTGGCTCTTCTCAGAGGGGAGAGATCAGACTGCAGGGTTCGCTCTGGAGGAGGGAGACAGTCTGTGTGCGGGCAGTTTTGGGAGAGGGGAGCCTTGAGGTCGGTTTTCTTTCGCTGGCCTCGGCTTCCTCATAGGCTGCCTTTGCCTCCGGCCCGAGTTTTAGTGTGTTTTCATCGGAGAGGTCTCTGTGCTCGCTGGGAGAAAAGGAGGAGCTTTGGGGCACCGTCATCTGAGAACAACAGTGAGTCTTGTGGGGGTGGACTGCTTTTCCTTCTGCCCTTCTTCCATTGGGGGAAGGGCCCCCCCGCTGTTTCTTTTTCAGCTTCTCCTGCAATCCGAGACCACCCCCCAGACCTCTTCCCCCGCGTGGTGACCGCCAGAGCCCGACAGCACCCCCTGCAGGTCAACACAGAGAACTGCAGGTTCTACACCTCCAGCGACCCAACAGCGCCCCCTGCAGGCCACAATTAGGACTGCGCTAAAGGACAGAGAAGTATTCAGACAGAGAAGTATTCATTCAGACTTTTGTTTGTTTGTTTGTTTTTTCTTTTGTTTGAAGGGGAGTTTTTGGGTACAGGACTATTGTCTAGGGGTTTTTTTGTGTTCTGTTACTGTTCTTGCCAACATACATCTTTTAATAAAGGGTTGTTATTTCTTCTGTTTTTTCCACACTTCCTCAATTAAAGTCCCTTAATTTTGAATTCACAATTGCTGAGAGAGAGGAGTTTGGTTTGTCTCTTAACTCATCCTCTTTAGCAAACTTTCCAGTCTCTTCAAACTGAGACAGGTAGACATGTCATAGTTTTCCTGCTATACAATGGCTTCTAGCTCCTCCTGTTTGTTGCCCATGCTGTGGGCATTGGTGTAGATCCACTTCAGTCATGCCACTTTTTTAGGGGGGAGAAGCCCCAATTCATGTGTGATCATTCTCAGGCACTTCTGGGATTTCTAACACATCAGTAACCCTTGTGTCTTTACTACCACATGGATCTCCATCCCCTACCTACACTGAGGTGGCAGACCAAAGGACCTCACTGGCACAGTGTATCTCAAACATTGGTGTGCTGCCCATAGGCTTCTCTCTAGTGAGCCTGGGTTTATCCCCTTCCCCCTTTGAATCCAGTTTAAAGATCTCTCAATGAGCCCTGCTAACTCCTGTGCAAAGATCCTTTTCCCCCTTTGAGACAGGTGAACTCCTCTGTTGCCAGTAGGCCTGGTGTCATGTAAACTGACCCGTGATCAAAACGAAACAAAATTCTGCCGGTGACACCAGGCTCAGAGCTAGGTATCAATCTGCTGGCTCTTCCTGTTTCTTTCCTCATCATTACCTGCAACTGGAAGGGCAGAGAAGAACACTTCTTGTGCTCCTGATCCCTTAACCAGTCACCCCAAGGGCCTGAAGTCTCTCTTGATTGCCCTTGCAACTTCATTGCTGCTTATCTGAAAAAATCAATAATCTGAGTGTCGCACCAGCATAGAAAGCTTTCTCACCACATCTTTTACCTGGGCCCCAGGGAGGCAGCTGACTTCTTTAAGAAGTGGGTCCAGTCTGCATATGAGGCCTTCTGTTCCCTTCAGAAGGGCGTCTACTATAACAATGACTGGTCTTTTTTTCTTTATGGAAGCAGTCTTGATGCAGGGCATAGGCTGACTTAACCTCAGCGACACCTGCATGCTAGATATACTATTGTCTTTTGTCATTGTTCAGTTCCACTTGCAGAACCTTGTACCTATTATGCCAGGGCACCTGGGGAGGTAAGGTAGTCACAGATGAGACGTGCCTGCTGCATTGGTTAGGAACTTGTCGCCATTACCCCCTATCCTTTAAGGCACCGTGTTAAGCCAAGCAGAAAGAAGATAGGGAATCTTCCCTATTATGTGCCTTGTCTGCCTGTTGGGCCTGTCCCAGGAAAGGTAAGGTTTAGTTCCAGTAGTCTCTCTCTTGCACTCCCTGATACTCTTCAACCTACTCACCTCCTCCTGGAGCTCTGTCACTAAGCTGAGGAGTTTCTCTACCTGGGCACACCTCCCACAGGTGTGCTCACTACTGTTGTCCAATACTGGCATAAGAGCAGGACCCACCCTTCAGCCTGACACCTAGGTAGCAGCATGTTCCCATCAGAGCTCTGCCTAGACAGCTGTTTCAGTCATGGTGGGTGCAGAGCTTAGAGAGGCCGTAGCTGTCTGCCAGGTGGATACCATTGCTCCCTGGTTGAGCTGGCAGGGCCTTAGCACCCTTCCTGCATGCCCTCCCGCACAACCTGCCACACCATGCCCTGGCTTAAGTGCCACAGTGGGTAGCCGTCATTACTCAGGGCCTTGTCCATGCCTCGTCAGACACTCTCATGCAAGCTGCCAGTCTCAGCATTCTCCTGGGGTTTCCCCAGCTCAGGACACCATCACCAACACCCCCCTCATAGATCCCCTGCTCCGCTGCAAAATGCACCTGCACCAGAGCTGCTTACCTTGGCTTTCTTAAAAAATATAAACCCAAACCTATTCATATAGTCATGTGTGGTGGGGGGAAACAGTTTTCCCCCTGAAGTTATAAAATGGTAAAACCCCAGGGGGTGGTGACCCTTGAAGTTTTGAAGTTTTACCCAATGAGCGCATCTGCAAAATATAAACATATCACAACCAGAACGGAAGAGAAGGTAGTTGTAGGTTTGGTGGTAGAAGAAGGTAGCCATGTTGTGAATGCCACGAGGAAGGGGCTCAGAGTCCCTTGGGGCCTCTGGGCCCCCCCGGCAGGAGGGCTACAGAGACTTGGAACAGTGTTAAACTGGACTATGTGTCTGTAGCTATGAGCTGGGAGATGTTTCTCCACTGTGAGCCGCAGCAAGAGATACTGAAAAGCGGTGGCAGAACAGCAGTGGACGGAGCAGTGGCAAAGAGCCAGATGAGATAAGACCAAGCAACAACAAAGGCATGCAGCACACAAAGAGAACTTCTGGAAGGAGAGCTGAGAGAAAGCCAGCAGCAGAGGGAGCAGAGTTTAGCTCTACACAGAGTTTTGGGGGTAAGAACTGAACCAGACCCCCCCAAAACCCTTTTGAGACCCCTCTTAAGTTGGGGTGGTGGACTCCTACTGGATGGAAGTCCTAAAATGCAACATGCAGCACTGGAGAGAGAGGAGCTGAGAAGCTCAAAGCGTCCTGGAAAGCTGGACCGGGATGGAGAAGGAATGCAGAGGGGGTGACCTTGGCTGCCCCCCCTCACCACTGCTGCCAAGCTGGCAGCCTGAGACAGAGCACAGGAGCTCTGGTAGAACTCTTGAGGCAAAGGCTTTCAACTGAAAGCTGCCCGAGACGTTCTGACTCAGGGGTGAATCCCCTGAGGAAGGGACTTTCACGAAGATGCCCCTGCACTCGTGATATGCCCATGGTGAAGTGAGTTTTGTCCCTGCTGGCAGTCCACGGGTGAGACCTTCGCTTGGAGTCGAAGGAGAGCGGAGAGGGATGAAAGAGGACCCCCTTGTGTGTATTGGAAGAGATCCAGCTACAACAATCCAGTTACAGCTGCTGCAGAGAAGAAGAGAACCTGCTGCCTTAGGGACTACTGTTCTGAGAGTTGGAAAGGGATCTTTCCTTATCCCTCCTGGACTTTTATTTGGAGGGGAGAAGAGATTTGATCCATTGTAAATACTTATGTCATGGTAGAGATAATTAAGATTGTATATAATGTATTGTAGTATTTATTTGTACAGTCATTGCAATATATTCCCTTTCCCTCATTTGAGTCTTGTGTGGTGTCTGGAAAAAAAACCCATCTCAAATTGGGTTGAGATGTGGGAGAGGGTTTGGACTAGGGAATTGGATTTTGGAGCTCTCAAACCATGACATCACGTAACAGTATCACACATTAGGCCTCAAAAACTGTTATAGATTATTTTAGTCAAACACTGCAAGTTTCACTGCAACTGACTGTGCTGATAAAATGTGACTACTTCCAAGGGGTCTGGAATTGCAACTTAGTGGTATTATGAGTTAGGGTTCCCCTGCCCCTACAAACAACACAAATAGGAAGTCATCTACCATCTCAATATGGCTGAAAGTCAAGAGACACTGGATGCTGACGGGCTTTTTCCCAAGACTTCCCCTTTCATAGTTTCAGACACCAAAAGTGTCTTAGAGTACTGGTCAACAACTGTAAGAGATTCACAGCATTTGCAGTGTGAAGATTTTTTTATCCAGTTGAAGTACATTAGAAAGAAACTTAAAATATACATAAACTTTTTCAGAATTTCTGCATGTCAAAGATTATAACGGCTACCAAATTGGGTGCTTACCAATCTGGAAGCATACACACAAGAGAGATACAAGACCTAACACTCTTCACAGTGAGAATAGTGCTAGGAACTACACTGCAAAACCCAAGTTTGTGTCATTTTTACTCTTTCTACTAATTTTACTGAATTAAATGAAAAATCCATACAATTATGAATAGACAAAATGCATCATTTAACCTGCATCATTTTCAGCACACATAGACTTCACACTAGGGAAAGAACACTGAGATGTGATGCACATTATGAAGAAATTATATAGTACTCATTCAAAATTCATGGAATGATTAGAAGAGAAAAAATTGGGAAAAAAGACAAAATATGGTACAACCTAGAAGCAACATAGGCACACTGGAAATGGGTATTTTCCAGGATTTGTTGAGAAAAAAAAGTGTGCTGGTTTTGGCTGGGGTAGAGTTAATTTTCTTCCCAGTGGCTGGTATGGGGCTGTGTTTTGGATTTGTGCTGAACATGGGGTTGATAGGATAGAGATGTCTTTGTTATTGCTGAGCAGGGCTTGCACAGAGCCAAGGCCTTTTCTGCTTTTTGTACTGCCATGCTGGGGAGGGGACTGGGGATGCATGGGAGGCTGGGAGGAGACACAACTGGGACAGGTGACCAACCCCAAGTGACCAAAGGGATATTCCAGACCATATGGCATCATGCTCAGTATATAAAGTGGGAGGAAGAAGGAAGAAGGGGAGGACATTTGGAGTGATACTGTTTGTCTTCCTGGGTAACTGTTGCACATGATGGGGCCCCGCTCTCCTGGAGATGGCTGAACATCTGCCTGTCCATGGGAAGCAGTGAATGAATTCCTTGTTCTGCTCTGCTTGTGGCTTTTGCTTTGCTGTGGCAGGAGAGCCTACCCCAATCAGACCTAAAATCCAGTCAGAGAATGCATACAATGCAAACCATCATGCAAGCCATCATGCAAGTTCAACTGCTTGCTCCAGGGTGCTGTCTTGGTGTTGATTATACTAAAACCAGCCTGGTTCACCAGACTTTGAATACACATCCTGCTGTTGAAACAGGATTTGACAGATAAGCTGGTAGTTGGACTGTTAATTTGTGTGACTAGCAGTTAATCACTTTATACTATAAAAGTCCAGTCCCCTTTAACAGTCGGGTTCTTCTAACATAACCCTTCTTGGGGTGTATGTGTGGAGATTCCTGCCTTGGGTGGGGACGCCCTCCAAGGACACTCCTCCAGGTTAAGAGGAAGAGATCTCCCCATGAGTGTTGGTATGGGTGAGCTACATCAAATGTCTACTTAATAATTATTTCTTTTTGCTAGCTTTACTATAATTGCTTTAATAATTGCTTCAGTATAGTGCATTATCCTATTTTATACTATACTACTAGTAGTTTTAGCATTTATATTGTTGTGTAGTAAATAATTCTGATTAAGATCTTTTGTCTGATTATTTGTAATAATAAATGATTCGTTTTATATAAATATTCTCCTTTTGTTAATCAATAAAGCCTGTGGGACAAAACTGGTTCAATCACGCCTCTGTAATTCTTTAAACTGTTGACATAATCTGAGGCTAAGATAGGATTCAGCTGCACCTAGGCTCCTCTCTGAGCAGGGGTTTCGAAAGCAAGGGAGTCCTTTCTTCACCTCGTGACTCAACGGCAGGGCTTTTATAATAAATTTTTTTCTAAGCCTTCCACTCCCACCCGAGACATTTCCCTATTAAACTGTCTTTATCTCAACCCACAAGTTTTCCAGCTTTTACCCTTCCAGTTCTCTCCCAGATCCCACTGGTGGGAGAGTGAGCGACCAGCTGCACGGGGCTTGGCTGCTGGCTGGGATTATACCACAACACAAAGTCACATCAAAGTTCCACTTAAATATTCAAGCATATTAAATCAAAGATGTCACTACATGAAGGCTCAACAACCTCTAAAGATTCAGTGACATTTATAGATAGGCTTAAGCCTATCAAAACTTAGTTTGTGATATATTCTTAATGTCTATTACCAGCGACTAAGTGTAACACAATGCTGTAACCAATTACATTATTAGGATTATGGTTTTTTAAAAAAGCTTTTCATTTAAGGCCATTTTAAACTGTTATTTGCATTAAGAAATCTTATAGACTAACAGAGAGAGAAAGCTATGTCAAAGCACTTACCAAACTGACTAAGGACTGAGGACTGAGTAATGGGTGGTTTTAGATCCCAGGATGATGTGGTAGTGGTGGTAGAACTATTATTGTTTTGTTGAGAGGTAAACTGACCCAAACCTGGAGATTTCAATTGGTCCAAGATTTGAGATCCAGCAGAGTTTGTCAATTTAGAGGACCCAAGTTCACCAAAGCCAGAACAAAGAACTGCAGACTACCAAAAGACACAAAAAAATAAAAAAAAAAAAAGGGAAAGAGTGGAGGTGTGTATTTAATAAATAATTTGAACATAACTGTAGGATCAATGCCTACAGCTGGTATTTATCAGCAACCAAAACATCTTCAGTCCTAGATTACTAATAAATCACAGAATCACAGAAGTGTTAGGGTTGGAAGGGACCTCTGGAGATCATCCAGTCCAACCCCCCTGCCAAGGCAGGGTCACCTGGATCAAGTGACACAGGAACACGTCCAGGTGGGTTTTGAATGTCTCCAGAGAAGGAGACTATATGACCTCCCTGGGCAGTCTGTTCCAGTGCTCCCACCCTCAAAGGAAAGAAGTTCTTCCTCATGTTGAGGTGGCACTTCTTGTGTTTTAGTTTATGACCAGTAAAAAAATCAGCAGTTGGAGCATATGACCAGATCCTCTCTGGTTATCACTGATACAACTTCCATCACTGATTACAATACTGATTTTCTGTAACCATGCATCTCAAAATAGCAACTAATAGTTGCATTTATTCTCTGAAAGTCAGCTCAAGTGCCCAATTTCAAGCCGTCACAATTGACTCAGAAATAATCAGGTTTTCACAAAAAGCAGTCAGATATGTGCTTGCAAATAACACATCACAGTTTTCTGGCATAGAACTCTTCACTATAAACAAGTGATTTCATCCTAAATACGCATGCAGTAAACGCATCTGCTCTCTACTCAAAAATTAATACAAGTACTTCATGTGAACCAAGAAACAACTACTTAGCAAAACCAGAAAGAAAAAGTAATCTTTATTTTGTGTGTGTGTGAATGGAAGGAATAGAATTAAAAATTCCTTCAACATCTGAACCTGAATTTTATAAATACTGAAACATCTCATGAAATGACCCATACTGGAAAAGTTATTTAACCTGAAATATTTACTCATGAAGAATATTTAGAAAGCATAAAATAATTTTACCAGACTTTGAGGAGAATAAGAGTTTACAGCACTGGAACTGCCACTTCCTGATGCCATCTGGGTGCTGTGCTGAGAATTTGTGAAGACTAGGGCTTGGCCAAAGGTCTGCTGCTGGGGAGCCTCAAATGAGTTGCCTTCTGTCTCTTGGGTAAAGGTCACAGGCTTTTCAGGCTTTTGAAACAGTGTTACCAAATCAATGCTATAAGACAAAGAAAAGTTTGGAATAAACACAGTGATTAGACTGTGCTAAAACTGAAGAAAGCACAAACAATACTAAAGCTGCTGTACCAGCAACAGAATTATTACTGATTAACAGTCTTTTCAAATATTGCTTGTCTGCCATACTAAAGAGGCAGAAGAGAGGTTTTTGCCAGAAAATTCTGCTAGCTGAAACCTACCATTACAGCTAGAATATAAATTGTCTTTGCTCTCATTTCAAACATTATCAAATTTATAACATCATGTATCACATAAATAACCTATATGATTAATATAACCAAGTAACTGGAGAGAAGTCATAAAAGATACATTGTATTTAAGCTGTAAACCCATTATATATCAATAATCCACATTCTCTGTATATCACACTATTCCTTTAAAAAGAGCAAGGGATAAAAGTCCTACCTTTGTATGGGGTGGGTATTAGGACAGTAAAGAATGAAGTCACATGCAGCAATTGAGTAAATATGTGATTGTATGGAAGTCACAAGAGCAGCAGAAATAAAAGCTAAGTTTTTTATAGTAGGCACATATCCAAAATTACTCTACCACACATACCTGAGCAGGATGAGAAATGTGAATTTTCTTACATTTAACAAGGCTTACTAATGCCTACACATGTTTAACACAGGTTTATCCAAAGAAAAGCAAAGTATTCAGACAATAAAACAATCTACTTAAAAAATTTTGATTTAAGTTTATCCTAAATATACCACAGGCTTGGGCTGAAGAGCTGCTTCCAGCACTTTGATTAGCATAGATTTCTTAATGTCCAAGCCTTTCTTATGGCAAGTAAAAAACCAACCAAAATACCAAAACAAAAAAAAACACAAAACAAAACACCAGGATTCGAGTTGATGAACTAAAATATTTTCTAACAGTTTGAGGGACATCCACTGGAAGAATATTTGCATTAAAACAATGAACATATGAGCATATCACAGAATCACAGAATAGTTAGGGTTGGAAGGGACCTCTGGAGATCATCTAGTCCAATCCCCCTGCCACATCACCTTTAAGAAGGAAAGGAATGGAATATAGACTGTAAGTCAACTGACATCATGCCTCCTTCAGGTCACACCCATGTTATAAGGAAAATTTTGCTGCAGTCTGAAGTACAGCAGTACAGCTGTATCAGGATGTTTGGGACCATTAGGCTATCTAGTTTTCAGATCTCATGCTATCCAACTACAGAAGTCTTACCTTAACCTGCTCTCTGAGGCTAATGCAGGCAATTGATTCCACATAATTGGCCAGGCATTTGGTGAAGACAAAGGCAAGCAAAGGCAGCAACTGCCATATTTTTCATTCTCTATCTGAATTCTATATCATCAGTTATGGGAAGAAATTGTGATGGCAAGGAGATTTTCCTGGTAAGCAACACAAGCTTTTCTGTCAACATATTTGTCAAAGCACTATGCTCTGAACACTTTCTGCATCTACAGGGGCAGGGTTTTCATTTTCTGGACAGCAAAGCCAGAGCTTCCTTTTCAACAGCACCAAAGTTTTCTTCCAGGTTACTTTTGTTCCTGCCTATAAGCAGTCTGTGCAGAAGACAGGGTCTTGTCAGTATTGTGTTCACGGATTTGGTAAGTTTGACTCCACTTCTGTAGGCAATAATAGGTAACACAGGAACCCACAAAAGCAAGACTTTCGCAATTTTGAAACTAGTTTGACCAATCTCTGACCAAGGTTGCCCTGTGTTTTAGTCAACATTTTATATGTGCAAGCTAGCATTGCTTCACCAAGCAGAAAGTTTTTAAGGTATAGGGAAACCGTGGAAGAAGAGCTTACCTCTGCCTAGGAGTCACATGATTCTCAGCTGGAACAGAGGAAGCAGTAAAGACTTTTGTTTCAGAAAGCTGAAAAAGTGTGTGTGGGAGAGTTATTTTAATCATACACATGCTCACACTTCAGTTCTGCGACATCTTCAGAAATTCCATCTTGATTATGCACTTTTAAGATAAAAGTCAAACTATCATTACAACCAGTTATGCTGCAGCTCTACTTAAAAAGACAAAAACATGTAGTCAAACTTCAGCAAAGTCTTCTCCACAGAATTAAGTACCAATTTAATTAAAGTGTTAGGAAATTTGATCTACTCAATGCTGAATAGTATACTAATGTAACTACATCAGTTTGGGAAATAGTTTAACTGAAAACTATACCACTAGAAAGTAATTAATGTGACATCTGGTATATCATCAGTGTGTAGACATAATTCAGGACTCCATAGAGCAGCTCTGATAAACCTTGTTGCAGAAGTCTAACACATTGCACCATTCCCATTAATTTTATGTATCCCTGTGTTTTACATTTCAGCTCACATCACTGGTGGAGGCAGGTTTGCACTCAGGTATGTACAGTGAACTAGCATTTGTGGTTTCTTCTTGGCAGTTCTGCTAGGGGTGGTAATAACATCTTAAATAGATTGTTCTGAAAGCATGAGTTTAAAAACAATAATAAAGGCAGAACTGTGTAATTGCTTTTACTAGTATAAGAAGTCAGACCATCCACAGCAGAAAACTGTACTGCTCCCACCATGCTGTTACAATAAAGATAGATACTTGCACAGGTAGCTGGGGACGGGGAGCTGGTTGGTTGGCATTTTGGGGGGGAAAGGGGGTGATTTTGGATTGTAGGGGGGTTGGTTGTTTCCTGTTTGGGGGTTTTTTAATAGCTTTTCTATTGACAGGAATACTTGCAAACCAGAAGAAGTCTTAAGCCAGTACAGGTTTGATTTAACAAGGCAGAGATATGCACAAAGAATCCCTTTAGAATGTGACATTTGAATCTAGCTCTTCCAGGAAACGATGCCTTTTTAATTGCTAGCAGCCCAGTTTAAAGGACATCACAGACATAAGCCAATTTCATCTGCCATCCCACGAGCAGCTCTACTGAAAGCATGTATGTCCCTGTACATGATCATCTGATTGGTATTCTCCTGTGAAACACTTGATTTAAGCAGGATGCAGAAGGTCTGACTGGGAGCAAATCACTTACTACTCAGAGGTGAAGTTCAAATGTTTCATGTGCTCTCCTAGCACTACACTGGGTCATGAAAAAATGCCACCATAGTTCCTTCCTCCATTTCCTTCCCTTCCTGCCAATACAACATATTTTAATCCCATATTTGTGGAACATAACTCTGTTCTGTGCATAATGCTGCCAGCCTGCAACTCTGTGTACTGACCAAAACAAAGAAAGAAGATTCAGCTCAAGCATATTTCCAATTAAAAAGGCTATTTCTCTATTGCTCAGCCCTTTCCCCACTATATGTGTTATTTTAGAACAACGTGTACTGTACTTTCTGTGGTGTCATGAGACTCCTGCATTATATGGCACAAGGAGGTCAGCTAATGGCACAAGCAGCAGACTATGGTCTGCAATCTCTTGGTTAAATAGCAAATTCTTAGTAATGTCAACAGTTTCTTATGCTCACAAACCCCAGAATAAGACTAACCATGGCCAAAACATTGATGAATCCTGAAAAGTAATCAAATCAAGGAGCCTGAGGATGTTTGTGACAATGCAAAAGCATGCTCGATGTGTGAGAGAAAATGTTCTCTTCAACTGAACCAGCATGCAAAATAGACATCTCCAGCTACCAGTTTGGCTACATTGAAGTTTACATTACACCCTGTGGCAAACTCACTGCCACAAGCTCCAATCAAGCATCTAATTCAGAAGTCTGCTGGGATTACAGCATTTGCCAAAATGTGCAGCAGCATCTGAAAAGCTTTATTACACAGATGTCTTTAGCATTTCTTAGAAGCAATATCAACTCCTAACAAAGTTATTTATGCTCACTGTACACTACACTCGCAAATCTTCCACTGAAGCTCTGGCATTTTCCCACTGAATGAACAGTTGTGAACCATTTGCAAGCAGCAGCCTCACAAGGGTATTTCTGTCATCTGCAGTGAAATGCCTGTGCTTTTCAGCTCCTGTTTCTATGATAAAAATAATTCTTCAATCACCAAACAGACAAAATATTTAACAACTAGTTATCAGCTCTTATGACCAGTTGATAAGTGAGGAGCACAGGAAAATATACTCTGGCATTCTCATAAAAACTCAACAGCAACAAATCAGAAATAACAAAACCTTATTAGTGTTTTGATATGATGTACTGAAGGTAAAGAAATTAAAACAAGTTCTCACGCTGCTTCCTGGTAAAGGAAACACTCCCACTAAAATACGTTATTTTTTTTTAAAGTGTTGCCATTGTTTCAAATAAAAACTAAGACTACCAATACTGTACAGAAAATTTTTGCCTTCATCCACTTTCTAGCAGTTTGTATGTATTGTATTTCTCCTCTTCTGATACTTTCTGTAGTTAAACTTAATTAGCCAGGATAATATAATCACAATTTTAAGAGGAAAATCCAGAGCCATCTACAGAAGCTCAATATTTGTCTGGTCCTTCATTGTCTATACAACCTCCTATTTTCACTGCAAGTAGTTTCCTCTATTAATTAGCATGCTGACAACCTACTATACTCACTCAATACTCACTACAAAAGATAAATACCAGAAAGGACTATTAGGTCACAGAAATCAAATCATTCTCAGGTCAAACAACACGAAATTTCACTCACCTGCACCTAACTTGTATCTGATTAGAGAACACAACATTTAAAGAAAAATATTCTTCAGAAAAACACTTGGTCTTTACCTGCAGACAGCAAATACATCAACTTCCTTGGTTGTTTCAATCATTAGTCATGCTGTTAGAATTGTTTACTATACGTTTAAATGCATGGCTCCATTTTCCAGTCACAGGTTCATATTATGCCTTTTTCTGCTAGACTAAAACAAGACCCCATTATATGCTAACCTTTTCAGATTCAGTAAACTAAAAATCTCACTCTCAAACACCAATACTATCAGTAAATATTTCCAGGTATTTTCCACATTTTTTGTTTTGTAAAAGCAATAAAAAATTGGATGTAGTATTTCAGAATCAAGTTCAGAAGAGTCCACATACAAAAATATAAATCAAGAATGATTAAGAGACAGGGAAGAGTGACTATGGTCAAAAAGACTACAATAGGGTTTTTTTGTCACAGCATCAGCCCTTTAGGAGATCATGCTGAGCCGTTCTTTTTTCATCATCTGCTACAATGCTGAAAATTTTTCAGTTGCTGCTTTCTAGACACCAGCCCTTTATTCTGGAGGTGTGCCTTTATTCCTATTAAACAAATGGGCACTTGGCTATAATAAAGTATTTTTCATTTGAACAGGTCAAGTCTAGCAGAGGTCCAGATTTCTGTATGACTGACTGACTTTTAATTGCATTCCAATAATTTTTTTATTTTCCATACATTTTATTCAGCAGTGATCTTATTTTTACTTCCAAATCATTGATAAAGACACTAGATTGCATCTGGGCTGGGACTGGATTCCTTTATAGTCCTCCTAGAAATGCCCATGTTTAATAAGGGCCCTCCTGCAAAAGATTATTGGCTGAAATTTGCATGGCAGATTTCAATCCACTTAATGTGTTTCATGAAAGCATGTAATTATATTTAGAAGAAAAGATGTAGATTAAATCTCTTACAAGGACATACTCTATCTTCAAAGTTAACTTGCAATTTACTTTAAGACCAATATCAGGTTTATTTGAAGTGAACCTATTTTCGTAAAACTACACTGAATAACACAAGCTGCACTGCATTCTTGCACTTCCTTTTTTTTTTTAATCTGATGAATCAATTTTACTTTATTTTTTCCCTGGGGATGTTTTGGGCTACTTTGTCTGCAGCTCGCTATTTCATTCACTCTTTCTGATCATCAGCATATGAACAACTTTCTCCTAGGTTACAGGGATTTTTCCAGCACACCAAAATTAATAAAAATTAACAACAGGCTAGAGATTTCATTTGCTGTTCCTTCAAGATTCATGTACAAATTACTTGGGTTTAATAGTTAATTACCTAGTCAGCATTGCTCAACATCCCTCCTGTATTACAAATGCTGCATTGTACCAGCAAACAAGGGTGAGAACAAGGACATAATTTTTCAGTATCCTTAGCCCTTAGTTTATTTCTAGCATATACTGCAGAAATAGAAGACAGGTTTAAAATAGCTGCCAGCTTTTGAGGACAGTAACTGATACAGAAAACCTACGAATTTTAGAATTTCTTTTCATTTTCTCGAAAGACATGTCCCTCTTGTTAGGTAAGAATGGAGTTTTCATATCTGTTATATGACACATTCACACATTTCTAGGGATAACACTGACATGCCACCCTACAGGAGGAGGCAAAAGGAATGACTTCTGAGACAATCTCTTCTGAAAATAAACTTGAAATAATGAATTTTCATATAAAAAAAGAAAGACTTCTTAAAAGCTAAGTTTTCCTTTCCACATTTCTTGCTATCTAGTCTGTTTTCTAAACTGCTTACGCTTTAATATAACTGAAAACTTAAAATCACGAATGCAATTTTCACGCATGATGATCACAAATGTCAATTATTTTGCAGACATGAAGATATCTCTTGCCTGTTAAAGAATGAGAACCAAAATTCTTGTAAGTACTTTAGACAACACATCATGATGAAGCAACAGGAATGAAGCAATCGAGTGCCAACATCAGCATACTACCAGCTCCTTTTTTAAGATTATGGGCTAAATGGAACAATTATGAAGATTTCAAACAAAAAGCATCAAATGAGGAGTCTAAAGTTGATAGTAAACTTCAGCACTTAATTCCATAAAAGTCTTGTGATAATATGGCTTAAAATCCTCACATAATAGTAGGGGGAAGTATGCAGTTAACACGCATCAGCATTGAGCAGTGTAGAATTATAATTCACAAATACTTAATTTGGGATAAAACTAAAAAATTTTATTATCTATGTATTGTCCACCCAGCAAAAAAAATTAATATTTCTTGATTCAATTTTATTTTAAAAATAAGCTTATCTAAATATATATATTTTTTAAACAGGAATTACGGCAAGAAACACAATAAGAAATATCACTGCATGCATACAAAGTATTACTTCAAACATTTAGTTTTTGAAGACAACACAAAACTCTGAAAAGGGTAAATAATCAATCAGTCTAACAAGGCACACTTACATCTTCATTCCAGTCTTCTGCAGTCCATTCTTCTACTGAGTTTTTCCATGGTCCTATTGTAATTAGAGGAAAGAAAGAAAACAATTACAAGCTAAAAGCATAATGTCATATTCCAACCATTCTGTTTTGTAAGCAATCCTGCTTTCATTATTAGTGGAACACAAAGCAAGGAGATAGTGGTTGGAAACATGGGAAACTCTAGAAAACTGTTTTGCAGATTTACAATTTTGAGAAGGAGGGGGTCCCCTTTAATTTCTGACTTCAGGTATTTCTTAGCCACTATGGTACCAGACATAATTTGCATGAACACGTCTGCAACCAGCGATTAATCGTAAACATTAGAACTTCCTCCTATTACAATAAGGGATTACTCAACCCTCCCATGGGATCTCCCAGTTTAATGCACAAATTTATACAGAGCTTGAACAAAATATGACCACAACACCTGCTCCAACGTCCATAATCCTACTTTCAACATACTCAAATTCAAGATCTAAGACATGCCTCTGGAGGCTCCTTTCAAATGTCTTAACTCTCTCCTCAGGGCAAAAATACCCCAGTGCCTTCCCCTGAGAGAGCAATTTTCTCTTAAAACATATATAATTCATATAACAGCAGTAGCAGAGTCAATAAGCTTCCATTGTAGCTGCAAAATGCTTCTTCCCATAACTTGTGGCAGAGTTTATTTGGCAAACATTGGAGCACAGCGTGCAGTCCAAAGCATGCAGCAATGAGAAACCTACAGGAAATGATCCTACAGATGCAAAAACATGATCCATCCTGGTAGTTGTTTCATCGTAGAAGGCAATCAGCTTGGTCAAGCATGATTTACCTTTAGTGAATTCATGTTGACTGCTCTTGATAACCTTCTTGTCTTCCATTGGATAGAGATTGCCTCCAGAACGAGGCGCTCCATCACCTTTCCAGGAATAGAGGTGAGGCTGACTGGCTGGTAGTTCCCTGGGTCTTCCTTCTTGCCCTTTCTGAAGACCAGGGTGACATTTGCTTTCTTCCAGTCCCCAGGCACCTCTCCTGATCATCACCACCCTTCAAAGATGATCGTGAGTGGCCTCACTATGGTGTCCGCCAGCTCTCTCAGCACTCATGGGTGCATCCCGTCAGGGCCCATGGACTTGTGGATGCCAAATTTTCCTAGGAATTCTCTAACCCGATCCTCCTTGACCAAGGGAAAGTCTTCCTTCCAACATTCCTTTACCCTGGTCTCCTGGGTCAGAGATTCCTGAGGTCTGGTCTTGTAGGTGCAGACTGATGCAAAGGCGTCGTTTAGTAACTTTCTCTGCATCCTCTGTTATCAGATTCCCCCCTGGATTTAGTAACAGGTGCACATTATCCTTAGTTTCCCTTTTGTTATTGATGTCTTTGAAGAAGCCCTTCTTGCTGTCCTTGACATCCTTGGCCAGATTTAATTCCAGATGGGCCTTGGCCTTCCTCGTCTCATTTCTACTTACTCTGACAACCTCTCTATATTCATTCCAAGTGGCAAGACCCTGCTTCCATCTCCTGCGTATTTCCTGCTTATGCTTGAGTAATGGTGGGAGTTCCTTGTTCATTCATGCACGTCTCTTGCCCCCTTTGCCCAACTTCTTACTGATCATGATGCACCGTTCTTGATCCTGGAGGAAGGGATGCTTGAATACTGACCAGCTCTCTTGGACCCCTCTTCCCTGCAGGGCCTATTCCCATGGGATTCTTCCAAGAAGATCCCTGAAGAGGTTAAATTTAGCTCTCCTGAAGTCCATGGTTGCAATCTTACTTGCTGTCCTACTTCTTCCTCACATGATACTGAAGTCCACAATGCTGCCCCCAACCTTCACATCTCCAACAAGACCTTAGTTAGTATGAAGTGGAACAGCACATCATTTCTTGTGGGATCCTCCACGACCTGTATCAGGAAGTTGTCATCAGTGCTTTCCAGGAACCTCCTCGACTGTTTGTGCATTGCTGTGCTGCTTTTCCAGCAGATGTCAGGGTAGTTAAAGTCCCCCACAAGAACCAGGGCCTGTGACTGTGAGGCTGCTTCAAGCTGCCTGTAGAAGGCCTCATCCACTTCCTCCTCCTGATCAGGTGGCCTGTAGCAAACACCCACAGCAGTGCCACCCTTACTGGTCTGCCCTTTCATCCTAACCCAGACTTGCTCATCATCCACCCCAAGACAGAGCTCAATACATTCCATGTGTTGCCTCACAGAGGGCAACTCCACCACTGCGCCTTCCTGATCTGTCTCTCCTAAACAGTGTGTAGCCCTTCATGACAGCATTCCAGTCATGTGAACTATTCCACCATGTCTGTGAAATGGCAATGAGATCAAAGCCCTGTGACTGCACACAGATCTCTAGTTCCCCCCGTTTGTTCCCCATACTGCGTGCATTGCTGTACAGATACTTTATAGAAGTATTTGAGTGTGTCAACATCCCAGTAGGGGTGCAAGGGGATGCCCCATGGTTACATCTTTGTCTGCTTGTTCTTGCTCGAGGTATCCCTTCTTAAGCCTCCTTTTGATACTAAGGTGGTCACTAATAGTTCTCCCCTTCCCACACCTTATCTCTGTTGAACCTGGCCCTGTCCTGTCCATTTCCCTTCCAATCTAGTTTGAAGGTCTCTCAAGGAGCACTGTTCACTCCTGAGCTAAGATCCTTTTTCCCCTTTGAGACAGGTGGACTCCTTCTGTTGCCAGCAGGCTCAGTGTTGTATAAACTGACCCATGATCAAAAACCTCAAAGTCCTGCTGGTAACACCAGTCTCAAAGCCAGGTGTTCATCTGCATGGTTTTCCTGCTTCTTGCCCCATCATTCCCTATAACCGGTAGGACAGAAGAGAACACTACTTGTGCTTCAGATCCCTCATCCAGTTGTCCCAAGGCCCTGAGGTCCCTCCTGATCGTCTGCAGCCTTTTTGTTGGGACTTTGTAGCTGCCCACCTGGAAAACCAGTAGCAGGTAATAGTCAGCGGGCTGTACCAGACTGGGAAGTTTCTTGGTGATGTCTCTTACCCAGGCCCCAGGGAGGCAGCACACCTCACTATGGGTTGGGTCCAGTCAGCATAGCAGGCCCTTCATTCCTCTCAAAAGGGAGTCACCAATGACTACTACCTTTCTTTTTTTCTTAACTGAGCAAGTCCTGATGGGGGGGGTGGGTTGCCCTGCCCTAGGTGATCCCTCTATCCCAGAATACCTTCATCCACATTCTTGTTTCCCTGATCCTCAGATTTTAGGGTCTCATACCTATTGTATAGAGGCACCTGGGGAGGTGAGGTAGGTCAGGAGGGGATTTGCCTGCCACCCTAAGCAATAGCCTGTTTCCACTCCCCTCCGTTGCTAAGGTCCCCTCTTCCTGCCTGGTGGTGAGAGGGTAGGGGATCCATTGCTTCCCCACCACCTTTGGGAGACTGAACCTACTTAGAATAATACTTGGGACAGTTTCCTGATATTCAATTTAAACATTTATCTGTTGCTCCTACTTATGACCGTGGTTCTGTGGGTTTAGTCTTTTTAAATACTGAGCTGCTAAGTTTATTATTATTGTTTAACACTCTACCTTTCTCACTCAGTCCTTCCAGTTTCAGTTATTTCACTGGTCTTCTCTGCACTAAATCCAGTTTGCTAACGTCTTCCTCCTATTGATGGGTTTCTAAGTCTGATGTTGCCACAAGCACGATTTCCTTTTAGTCCAAAATCCACCTTGACATTATTGCAGCTCCATATATCCTCTTCCCAACCTTTTCCCCAAGCCATGCAAAGCATCACAATTCTTTCCTGTTTCCCTTAGTAACAAGTCTAGTTTTAGAAAGTTATAAAGCCAATAAAAAGTATATTACATATTTTTGGTAAGGCTTCAGCTATTTCTCTCCAATTCCTCACTTCGTGTCACACTATTTGATTTTTTCTCTTTTGAATAATCAGCCATAGATATTAGCCCCCAAATAATTTTTTTTTGGTCTATCCTAAACTTATGTAATAATCCTTTCCTTCTGGATTACATTCACATTCTAGAATGACCTGAAAGTTTCCTAAAATGTTCCTTCTGACTTTTTCAGTAGTCCTAAAAAAAAACTTCCTTGTAACTTTTAAGCTACACAATTCTCTTCTTCCCTTTGACAGTTACACTATAATTTATTTTTTCATGTTGTTCTTCAGTTTCAGAGTTATTTTAGACTGCTCATAGCCAAGATAATAACAAATTAAGTTTCTATGTTAAATTTATGAAACTCTATCAAAGTAGAAGTATCGTTAAATTACCAGAATATAATACCATTTTTTTGTAACCTAATTTGAGAAGTGACCACCTCCAACATAATTTATTTATAAGAACTTTTGTGATTTGAGGTTCAGGATCTCCCATGGACTTGTACATTACAAAAAAAGCTAAGAGACTGAACATTCAGCATGCCTGTAAAAAATATCAATTATGCTGTTCAAGTTTATTCCCTTTTCAATGAGGACTGGTTGTTTTGTTTCCTCCTACCTGTCCCTTCTCTTTACCTTTCAGTTGTATGTTACTTCTATAAAAATTAGGATTTAGAAAACCCAATGTTGAATTATTTGAAATACAATCACACTTAAACATTACGAACCATTGAAGATTTGCCCTTTACTCTTTTTTTTGTATTTCAGCCAACAACACTAAATTTTACCTCCACAGAAGCAGCTAGCTTTTCTATAGGATTACACAACAGTGCACCTAGAAACACCTTTCATTCAGGATACTGCGATTCCTCTGGCATCTGCAACAATTCAGGACAAGAGGTTCTAGAGCGCTTTCAGTGCACGTATGGGGGCAAGTACATTTTGGAAACAAATAGTGTATTTATTTTTAATTGAAAATGTTAATGTTGATCATTTCCTACTGGTTTAAAAAGGAAATACTAAGTATTCAAAACTCCACAGAGCTTATATTTGCATGATGTCTTTAGAAAACATTTTGATATGCAAAATTGGTTTTGTTTCTCCAGGTAGTTGCCCAGTTACCTCCTTTTTAATGTAACTGCAGATGAAAGATACTAATTCTCTGTGTAGCCAGTATGAGATAATTTATTTTTTTTTTAATATTAAAGCAGAAATAGGACTGAGTAATGGGGAATAAAGACAGATTTCCATCCTGCCCTTCCTCTCTGTATACACTTATCTGAAATCCTTTGCTAGCCCACTGCAGCCTTTATTGCTTTCCATACATACACATCATCCTCATTCATATCTTTAGTAACTCCACATTGGTAACATATTTATTACTGAGTCTGTTGATTTGTAACTAACCTAACAGCACTGTAAGTTAAGAGGGAAAAAAATTGAAAACTAATACTTGTGATTAACTGCTCAAATTCGTACAACCTGCTTCCAGTCCCACATCTTGTCTGCCACTCCTTCCCCCCCCACCTCTGTTTCCATCTTCCTTCTCAGCACTCTCTTCTATTTTAAAACTACTGCCTCACTTGCAGCATCCTCTAATAACCCTCAAGATGCTTTCCATCACAAGGTTGAAAGTGTTTCCCACTTGGACAAAACTAAATGATTCAATTTTAAAGCCTACTCTTTTTCAAGAAGTCTTTTTGGTTCAGGGACTTATTTCTGACATTTCTACATCTTGTCTAAAGAAGAAACACTAAAACAAAACACACTCCCTAGAGTCATATATACGTAGAGATGTAGAAGCCCAGAAGATAAGGGGCTAATGTGTATGTCTCAAACACCGATAGCTGGATGGCTGTGGAGCCAATCAAGGATTGTTGGGAAGATCAGCCAAGGATTATTGGTAATAACACACTGTGAGAAAGAACAAGATGTGGCTGGAGAAGGTAGGGTAGCACTTGTTTGGGACAAACGTCCTTGTTCTAGTTCCCGAAGATAAGCACAACACAGTACAGCACAAGTGCAAGAATGAGATTAGGAAGTAGGCATGGACTGTAGGGGGGATCAAGACCATCCAAGACCCCCAAAGATTTTGTAGGAACTCTCCACACTGACACTCATTCATTAATCCGACAAGGACAGGGAAAATTCCCAAATGCCTTCTCACACCTTCTACGTCCCATGCTCCTCAACTTTCCATGCACGCCTTGAGTTGTGTTACTGAAGTTCAGTGCGGTTCTCAGTGACACATGCACAGCCTAACAGCAACAATGCACTTGGCATCCAAACAAAAGTTCCACATGTCAACTAGTACACTTTGAATTTCTACCTATCTTTCTGCTTAGCAGCACACCCCTCATGTAGGTACATTCATACTCTTATGGGGATCTGTTTACCAACACCAAAAATACTCTTACTCCTAGGCAGAATTCTTCCATTACTGAAGACTGAGGAGATGTCTACAAGAAGGAACGGAGGCTGCCATAAGGGAGGCACATGAAGGCTACCCTGAGTTAATAGAGAGGGTCACAAAACATTTGAGCTCACTTAGGAAGTGAAACACAAGTCAAAGTCATGCATAAGCCTTACAGTTGCATTCATTAATAACTAATCAGTGAATTTTCTACCTCTGGTCCAGTGTCCTCATGCCTTTCTTCTCTATCTTCTTCCTTTAGCTAACCTTATTGCTTCTGCAATACTTGTGACAACATACTTTGCTCTCTGCTACCATATAGCAAACAACAGTATCAGTATTCCTAAGGGGAATTTTCAAGTCATTAGGTGTTCTTATTATCTGATAAACTTATTTGAAAAATCAATGTGAGTGAAAGTAAAAGATGTGTTTATGTTTGCACCATAGTACCAAGTAATTTTAAAAGTAATTTCTTGGAAAGATACCATAATTTGACCAGAGTGCTCCCTTTCAGTAGCCATTAATATACTCAAGGTCACTCTCCTATACTGGACTAGAAGGCACTCAGAGTGACAAGACTCAAAGGCTCTCCTAAACTCTGAGCCTGTTATTGTCTTCTCTGGTTAAGTGGAAACTGGCTTGTATGAAGTTTAGAAAGCTGCATCTCAAAAGGTTCACAGCAGATCCCAATGGAGCATGCTCTGGCCTCCAGTTATCAGTCTTCTCCTTCCACAATTGACACAGGGGTTGATGAAAAATCATCTGAGTAGGCTTCAGTGATGAAGACATCAGAAAAGTTACCCTTTGCTGGGTTAAAAAAATTCTATCACTAGATGGTGCAGACAATAACATACATGATGCAGAGTTTCCTTTGTCTTTATCTCCTGTCACAGAATATGGGAAGCAGAAAGGTATCCTGTTTTTCCCATCACAGACAAGCAGGTCACACACTTCATTTCTGAATCACCACGAGATCACTGTTAAAAGGTTCCTTTCCAAACTACATCTGTCTCTTGCCTTTGGCCAGAACTGGGCACTTCCCACTTAAAACTTCATACAGAAACACACAGCTGCCTCTATGCTCAGACAGGACAACTGCTCTTTTGGCTTTCATTCAGTTGCCTACTCATGCTTTAATTAATTCTTCTCTTCAAAAGTGGCAGATCTTGGAATTCTCCATCTTAGAGACTCACATTCTTATATTATACAGGTGGGACTGTCAAAGCCATCCCAGTGTCACTGAGTGGATTCATATTCGTAAATGTGTTTTTTCTTTTTCTACTTAAATATTCACACCCTACTGCTCAATGCCTATGAACCAATCACTTTTAGTAGGACTTGTGAGAGATACGAGTTGTTTAGCTTAATAAATTTTAAATAAGAATGAATCACTTAAGAGTCATAATATTGTGTGATTTAGTATGCCGTTTGCTTAGCTTTACTTGCTTAGCATGAGTAGCTGGATGTGCTGAAGCCTTAGGCTGCAAGCTTTATTTTCACCTAGATATGCTTTTGGCTAGAATAGAGTTCATTTTCTTAGTAATTTTCCTAGTAGCTGGTACAGTGCTGTGTTTTGAGGGGATTTCTTTGTTCTGAGTCCCTCTCCAGAGGCACCTAAGCTCAAGCTGACCTGCTGCTGTACCACTCTATTAAACTACTTATTTTTATAAAATCCAACACTTGAGACTCTGCTGTGGGAAACGTAGAGTTGAGCCTGAAAAAGGAGGAAGTGAGCCCAAGAGTGAGTGTGTGTCAAAATTCCATGAGTAGACTTAGTGGAAACAGAGGGGGGGAGGTTGGCCTGATCAGTGTAAACTGCACAAGGAGACAGGGTTGGTGCTTGGCCTGATCAGAGTAAAGCGCACAAGGATAAATAAGTGATGGGAAATATACCCGGCATAGAAAAGGGGGGGCCCTTGGCCAAGGTACTACAAAACTGGAAAAGAATTTTTGGTTCAACAAATCTATCAAAAAGAAGCACACAGATATTTTATGTCGAGAAGACCGGCCATTTATAACTAGAGGTGGAACCCTGGCAGAACGGCTGCCACTGCAAGGGACCTTTGACCAGCACAGACTTACCTTTCTGCAACATCGACTAGAAGATAGGTTCCCAGGATAAATGGATTACTGGTACATTTGGGATGGTTAGGTGTGGGAGAGAAAACACCCAAGTCAGGTGTGGGATGAAAGAGGCATCACCAAAGGTAATGCTTGCAGTAGGTAAGCCTACTGGCCCGGACAAGCCTTAGATAATTGCCCAATCGTGCCTGTGCCACCTATTGCTTCCTGTCTGTCTTCTAATTCTGTTCTGCTGGCTGACGGACTCTATCCTATGCTTCCTAATGTCTTGCCTAATCCTGCTGCCATGCAACAGAGAGCTGCAGCTGGACCCCCACCTGTATTGCAAATATTTACAAAATCACCTTGGAATCCTGGTGACTTGGCTCTATGGGGGATGTAAAATGCCAAGACTGAGGAAGGATGTTGAGAAATGCACTCAACTATTTTCCAATATATGCACTGGACACAATCTGAGCTAGGGAGATACCCAGGTGTTGTTGAGGGAATTATTCCAACCTGATGAGAGAGATAAATAATAAGTATTCTGAATTGGCTCAACAGGCAAGAGGTAACAGACACCCCTGGCCAGCAAATGATCCAAACTGGGACTATAATAATGCAGGGGATCAAGCCATCTCTCAAACAGGGCTCTGGAATTTAGTAGAAGCTATTAGAGCATGTGGGGAACAGGGGATGAACTGGACCAAAGTACAAGAACACAGGCAGAGACCCAATAAGCATCTGAGTGATTTCTGTAGATGGCTCCAAATAAGCTCTGCTAAAACATAGAGGACTGATGTTGCAGAATTTTTATGATGTGCTCATGATTAATGTCTTTGTGAATCAGGCAGCCTCCGATATACAGAAATACTTTAATGAACACATGCCTGGATGGTAGGGAGAGAATGCGCAAAAGATTTTGAGTATTGCTCTGTTTGTATATGATGGGCATGAGGAAAGGCAAAAAGTTGAGCAGATTAAAGGAGAAAAACAAAACAACAGAAAATAAATTTACTGACTGCATCTTTAACAAGGAATTTACAAGTGAAGGACAGGCCGGGGAGTGAGAAGACCAGATACAAAGATCTGAACTAAGACCAGGAAAAAAGGAAAGAGGAACAGGAAGGAATGCTGGAAGTGAGCATTGCTATTGTGGGAATTTAGGACATACGCAGTGGGAATGTCCACTCCAGCCACAGGAAATAACAAAAGGTAGAAATTATCACCAGGGAAAATTGTCCCAGGAAGACTCACAATCACAATGACTATAGAAAAGGGACCCTGCAGATTGGGGAGGGGGGAGGTGTGTGTGTAAAGATTAAAAAATTTTCATATGTGGGCAATTCATTTGGACCAACAGGGACATACTATAGGTAAAGTTGAAGGGTGTGAAACTGAATTCTTGGTAGATACAGGAGCCACATTATCCCTTGTGAATTTTACCAAAGAGAGTCTAGGACCACAGACAGAATTTTAATACATGGAGTCACAGGACAAAGAGCAGAATTCAAGTAAACCCCTATTAGTAACCATAGGAAACAAGAGTGTATGGGGGCAATTTGTATTAGCAGAGGACTTTCCAGCATGCCTGTTAGGGAGAGATCTCTCACAGGCTCTTGACATAGAATTACACTTGTGACCTGAAGGAATAGGTTTAATAACCATGAGAATGATGACTGTGGCCACTGAAAGTCCACAGTGAGCTAAAAATACTGGAAATATTGAAATCAGTACCAACAAAGCTGTGGAGTAAAACTAGCACAGATGTAGGTTGACTAGTTTCAGTTCAATCCATAAACAAAAACATGGAGGAAACCTGCCCCCAGCTGTAAAGCAGTATACTAATCCCCAAGAAGCTGAAAAGAGAATTCAAAAGCAAATAGACCAAGGAATTTTTAAAGAGTGTGTGTCGCTAAATAATAGTCCTATACTTCCTGTAAAAAACCCCAATAGATTAGATGAAGATAGGGACCTGGAATACCATTTTGCACAAGATCTAATTAATCAGCACACTGTGGTTCCTCATCCAGTAGTGCCTGATTCCTCTATCATACTTTTACAAATATCACATTGAGAAAGATATTTTACTGTGATTGATCTAACCACTGCCTTTAGCATTCTTCAGATAGGGACAGACAAGTTTGCCTTTACATGGAACGGACAATTAACCTGGACAAGCCTCCCCATGGTATCCTACAATTTTTTCACAAATACTGAGAAATTATTTGAAAGACATAAAACTACTGGGTAAATCAGCTCTTGTACAATATGTAATGATTTGCTAAAAGAAAGTACAGATAAAGACGCCTGTAGAACAGATACTATACATCTACATACTGCCTTAGCAGAGAAAGGTCATCCCCACATCTCCATCCGAACTCCAACTGTGTCAGGAGGAAGTTAAATATTTAGGGTTTATCCTAAGGGAAGGGCAGCAAGTAATAGACCCAGAAAGAATAGAAGCTATAAATAAATCTTCCATGTCTGATTACAAAGAAACAGTTGTGAGAGTTTCTTAGAACTGTGGGATTTTGTTGACAAAGTCCTGAGTTACGAGAATTAATGAAGCCTCTGACAGAAGCAACAAGAAATGAGGACATAGAACTTATTGCATGGGGTCTGTCCCCTCATTCTGGGATACCCTGTAACAGTTTAGGTCACAAAGTGGAAATACTGTTGAAACAGTATGCAACCCAAGCCTTATTGCCTCAACAGGCACACAGATGCAAGCTAATTCTTCTAATGGCAGAAAACGTAACTTTGAAAAGATGCAATACCTTGAATCCAGCATCCCTAATGCATTTGCCTGATGATGGGGAACAACATTACGTGTGAGTAGGTGATGAACATATCAAGTAAACCATAAGTAGATTTAACTGATGTGCCTTTGCAGAATCCAGACCTAATTCTGTTTGTAGATGGCTCATTTTACTACCTGCATGGACAACAACAGACTGGATATGCTGTGACCAGCCATGGGCAAGTAACGGAAGCTGAACCTCTACCAGTAACGATGAGTGCACAAGGACAAGAACTGGTAGCTTTAAAACATGTAGCACATCTGAGAAAAGGTAAACGACTCAATATTTATAAAGATTCTCAAAATGCCTTCAGGATATGTCACACAACAGGAATGTTATGGAAAGAATGAGGATTCATCACATGATCAGGAAAGTGTCCAATGGAGAAGAAATATATAACTGGCCAGAATCAATCCAGCTACCTATAGAAATTGCTGTCATATACTGCCCAGCCCATACTAAGGGCACTACAGAAATTAGCAGAGGGAATGACTTAGTCAAAACAGCCATGAAAGCTGCAGCCCGACAACCTCCAAGATGATGCATGGTTGTGATTCCAGCAATAGACGAAAGTAAACAGTCAAATTTAACAGACCACAAAATGTATGAGAATGACCGTTCATCATATCAAAAAGAACAGTGGAAAGAATGGGAAGTGTCATGGTTTGAGATTCCCAAAATCTAATTCCCTAGCTCCATCCCCCCTCCCACATCTCAACCTAATGTGGGATGATTTTCTCTAGACAAAACACCAGACTCAAAATTGGGAAAAGGGAATATATTACAATGACTATACAAATAAATATTATAATACATTATACACACGATCTCAACTATCTCTACCATGACATAAGTATTTACAATGGATCAGATCTCTTCTCCCCTCCAAATAAAAGTCCAGGAGGGAAGAAGGACAGATCCCTTCCACATTTAGGGCAACAG
The DNA here is from genome assembly GCF_003945725.1 of Corapipo altera. Classification (NCBI taxonomy): domain Eukaryota; kingdom Metazoa; phylum Chordata; class Aves; order Passeriformes; family Pipridae; genus Corapipo; species Corapipo altera. Next base: position 590,262 of record NW_020885018.1, on the reverse strand, counting down.
CTCCTCTTCTGTCTTCCATGCAGCAGTTGCAACTGGATTGTTGTAGCTGGATCTCTTTTCAATACACACAAGGGGGTCTCCAAGCCCCTCGGCTCTCCTTTGACTCCAAGCGAAGGCCTCACCTGTGGACTGCTAGCAGGGACAAAACTCGTTTCACCACAGGTATATCATGAAATGCAGGGGCATCTTCGTGAAAGTCCCTTCCTCAGGGGATTCACCCCTGAGTCAGAACATCTTGGGCAGCTTTCAGTTGAAAGTCCTTGCCTCAAGAGTTCCACCAGAGCTCCTGTGCTCTGTCTCAACTGCCAACGTGGTAGCAGCAGCGGGGGAGCAAGGTCACCCCCCTCTGCATTCCATCCGGCCATCCCGGTCCAGCTCCGGGACGTCTTTGAGCTTCTTAGCTCCTCTCTCTCCGGTACTGCTGTACTCCAAGACTCCTCTCAAATAGGAGTCCATCTACTCCTCCTCTCTCTAGGAGGGGTCTCCAAGGGTTTTTGGGGGGTCTGGTTCAGTTCTTACCCCCAAAACTCTGTCTCTCAGCTGCTGGCTTTCTCTCAGCTTTCCTTCCAGGAGTTCTCTCCTGCTTGGCTGTAATGCCTCTGCTGCTTCGTCTTATCTCTTCTGGCTCTGTGCCACCGTTTCTCCAGTCAGTGCCGGCTGCCGCTACTCCTGCCACTGCCCACGGTGGAGAGAAAACTCCCAGCCTTCATAGCTACAGACACATAGTCCAGTTTAACACTGTTTCTGAGTTTCTATGAGCCCAGTCGGGGGCTGGGGGGCCGTGGTCCCCCAGAGGGGTTCTTGCCCCTTCAGCTCATGGCTTCAGAACATGGTTACTTCTTCTTCAACCCAAAACTACGACTTTTCTCTTCTGTTTGGTTGTGATATGTTTATATTTTGCAGAAGCACTCATTAGACAAAACTTCAAAACTTCCAGGGCCACCACCCCCTGGGGTTTTACCATTTTCAACTGCAGGGGGAAAACCTGATTCAAAACACTACAGGAAGCAAACAAAGATGAATGAATATAGACAACTACAGTGAAACCAATACTACCAAAGAAATACATAATTACTGTGGCTAGACAGTTTCACAAGAAGACTCATGTAGGAGCAGTGATAGATAATCAGCACCAAGAACTTATGCTGCTTCAAAAAGAATCACCAGTAGTTGCCCGACTTGTTGTAAAATCATAGAATGGCTTGGTTTGGAAGGGACCTTAAAGATCATCTCGTTCCAACCCCCATGCTGTGGACAGGGACACCTTCCACTAGACCAGGTTGCTCAAAGCCCCATCCAGCCTGGCCTTGAACACTTCCAGGGACAGGGCATCCACAGATTCTCTGGGCAACCTGTGCCAGTGCCTTACCACCCTCACAGGGAAGAGTTTCTTCCTAATAGCTAACCTAAATCTACTCTCCTTCAGTTTAAAGCCATTCAGTTTAAAGCAGCGGGGGGCTGCAGGGACTTGGAACAGCGTAATGCTGGGCTAAGTGCCTGTGGCTGAAAGCTAAAGAAGTTTTCTCCACCGTGAGTGGGCAAACGGAGCAGCGGCAGAGGTAGCAGTGAACAGAGGCTATGGTTAAAAGTCAACAGATAAGAACTGAACTGGAGAAGCAGCAAAACAGCATGCAGCTGAGCAAGGAAGACACAGAAGTGTCTGAGAGAGCCGAGAGAGAGCCAGCAGAGAGAGAGAGGAAGTTGGGGTAAGAACTGAAACTAAAACCCCAAACTCCTTTTGTGACCTTTCCTAAGTGGAAAGGATGGACTCCTACTGAATGGAAGCCCTAAAACTGCAGCAGCACTGCAGAGAGGAGCTAAAAAGCTCAGAGAAAGAATGCGGAGGGGGGTGACCTTGGTCCCCCTGCTGCTTGAGGCAGAGCACAGAGCTCTGTAGGGAACTTGAATCCCCTGAAGATAAGGACCGTCATGAAGACCCCTGAGCTTTGTGATATGACGTGGTGATAGTGCCCCTTGTCCTGGGAAACACAACCCACGGAAGAAGACCCTCGCTTGGAGGACGAGTGGCTGAGGGGCTTAGATATTCCCTCGTGTGTGCTGGCAGAGATCCAGCTACAGCTGCATGCATGAGAGAGAGATAGACTGCTACTCTGAAGAAGCTGCTGCCCTGAGAGTTGGAAAGGATCTTTCCTTCTTCCCTTCTGGACTTTTATTTGGAGGGGAGAAGAGATTTGATCCATTGTAAATACTTATGTCATGGTAGAGATAATTAAGATTGTATATAATGTATTGTAGTATTTATTTGTACAGTCATTGTAATATATTTTTTCCCCAATTTGAGTCTTGTGGTCGTCTGGAAAACTCATATCACACCAGGTTGAGATACAGGAGGGGGTTTGGACTAGGGAATTAGATTTTGGGGATCTCAAACCATGACAGAACTAAATGCAGTACTCCAGGTGGGGTCTCACAAGAGCAGAGTAGAGGGACAGTATCACCTCCCTCAACCTGCTGGCCACGCTGCTTTTGATGCAGCCCAGGATACACTTGGTTTTCTGGGCTGCAATTGCACATTGCTGGCTTATATTCATTTTTTCATCAACCATCACTCCCAGGTCTTTGTCCCCAGGGCTTGTCTCAATTCATTCTCCACTCAGCCTATACTTGTGCTTGGGATTGCCCTGACCCAGGTGCAGGACCTTGCACTTGGTCTTGTTGAACTTTATGAGGTTTGCACAGGCCCACCTGTCAAGGTCCCTCTGGATGGCATACCTTCCCCCCAGTGTGTCAGTTGCACCACATAGCTTGGTCTCATCAGGAAATCTGCTGAGGGTGCACTCAATCCCACTGTCCATGTCACCAGCAAAGATGTTAAACAGCACCAGTCCCAATATTGACCGCTGAGGAATGCCACCCATCACTGGTCTCCACTTGGACATTGAGCCCTTGACTGCAACTCCTTGAGTGTGACCATCCAGCCAATTCCTTATCCACTGAGTGGTGCACCCATCAAATCCTTGTCTGTCTCTCCAGTTTAGAGACAAGGATGTCATGCGGGACTGTCAAATGCTTTGCACGAGTCCAAGTGGGTGACGTCAGTCACTTTCCTCATCCACCACATCTGTAAACCCCGTCAACCAAATTTGTCAGGCATGATTTGCCATGTTGGCTGTCACCCATCACCTCCTTGTTTTCCTTGTGCCTTAGCATAGTTTAGCGGAGGATCTGCTCCATGGTCTTGCCAGGAACAGAGGTGAGACTGTCCAGCCTGTAGGTTCCTGGGTCTTCCTTATTTCCCTTTTTAAAAATGGGAGTTATATTTCCCCTTTTCCAGTGCACTTGATCTTGTGCACCTCCACGTTCCTTAAATGGTCTCCAACCTGATCTTCTCAAGCAGGCAGTTCCTCATTTTCCCAGTCCCTGCCTTTGCCTTCTGCAACTAGGATAGTGTGGTTGGAACACTTGCTGGTGAAAACTGAAGCAAAAAAGTCATTGAGTACCTCAGTCTTCTCCATGTCCCGAATAACCAGGTTTCCCCTTTCCTTCTAGAGAGGGTCCATATTTTCCCTAGTATTCCTTTCATCACAAACTTACCCACAGAACCTTTTCTTGTTGCCCTTGACATCCCTGGTCAGGTTTAGTTGTATCAGAGCTTTAGCTTTCCTAACCTGATCCCTGGTTGCTTGGACAACCTCTCTGTATTCCTCCCAGGCTACCTGTCTCTGCTTCCATCCTCTGTAGCCTTCTCTTTTGTGTTTAAGTTTGTCCAGGAGCTCCTTGTTCATCCACACAGGTCTCCTGGCATTTTTGCCTGACTTCCCCTCTGTAGGGATGCATTGCTCCTGAGCTTGGAGGAGACAATCCTTGAACATCAAACAGCTCTCTTAGGTCCCTCTTCCTTCCAGGGCTTTATCCTATGACACTACCAAAAAGATCCCTGAAGAGGCCAAAGTCTGCTCTCCTGAAGTCCAGGATAGCGAGCTTGCTGTGCGTCCTCCTCACTGCCCTAAGGATCTCGAACTCCACCATTTCATGGTCACTGCAGCCTGGGTTGCCCTTGAGCTTCACATTCCCCACCAGTCCCTCCTTGTTGGTGAGAACAAGGTCCAGCATATCACCTCTCCTCATTGGCTCCTCTATCACTTGGAGAAGGAAGTTGTCATCAATGCATTCCAGTAAATTCCTGGATTGCTTATGCCCTTCTGTGGTGCCCCCCTCCAGCAGATACTGGGGTGGTTGAAGTCATCCTCCCTCCATGAGGACCATGGTTTGTGAATGTGAGGCTGCTCCTATTTACCTGTAGAGGGCCTCATCTGCTCGATCTTCCTGGTCAGGCAGTCTGTAGCAGACCCCCACTATAACAGCACCTGTCCCTCCTCTCCCTTTAATCCTGACCCATAAACTCTTGGTCATCTCTTCGTCCATTCCTAGGTGGAGCTCCATGCACTCCAGCTGGTCAGTGACATTTTCATTTTGTCAAAAATTCTGAAGTACTAGGCAGAGTGTCTAACATATATGGAAAAGGGGTTTGAAGGCAAAAAGAAATCATGTCAGTCCACACCACCTGAAATACAGGTACCTTATATACAACCTGGAGATGGAAATGTTAATTCAGGTATTTTCACAAAAATCCAGATTAGAACCCAAATGGGAGAGGCCATATACTGTCTTATTGTGTTCTAATTTTGCTGTTAAAGTTTTAGGAAAGGAAAACTGGATATACCATTCTCATGTCAAACAAGTTATGAATAACCAACCAGCTAACAAATAACTGCATTGGAAAGAATCTATACACCAAAGAGATGAAGTGAGACATCCCATTACTCTTGGTGCTGTTGACCCAGAGGACCACAACTGCATGGCTAAGTATAAAATCAATGGATGACCCATTGTGGTATAAAGTTAGCAAGACTAAAGGGGAGCTACTTGACATAGATTTTTATCTAATGGGTGACCAAACCCTTGGAAAACCCAATGAAAGTTCTTTTTTTTTGCAAATTGGATACAGCTCAAAATCTAACTTTGATAGAGTTAATCAGCACGATGAAAGTTCATTGTCCCAATGCTACTGTTGTTTAACATTTAATTCTAGTTGTTGTGTATGATTGGACACTGGATTTCAAGTAAATAGAATATATGTTAATGTGACATGCAAAAAAATTCACTTTCACCTAGATATGCTTTCAAATGGAATAGTTAATTTTCTTCTTAGTAGCTGTTACAGTGCTGTGTTTTTGATTTAGTACGAGAATAATGTTGATAACACAGTGATGTTTTAGTTGTTGCTACATAGTGCTTATTCTAAATCAAAAACTTTTCACTTTCCCATGTTCTGTCGACTGAGCTAGTGCACAAGAAGTACAAACCAGAAGATAAGGAGGCTACAGTCGTCAGCAGAAGCTGCAACTTGACAAGATAAGAACAGTTAATGGTCTGTCTACATGGACACAGAGAAAGAATCCAGTAAGGGGTTAGAAGACCCCAGACCAAAAATCACCATTGGATCAAGAGGTGCATGCAAGGTGCGTGAAGAACGGGTGAAGAATGGCTGCATAGATTGTGAGGGCATAAAAGCCCAGGGATTTCTTTGTTTGGGGTCCCTCTCCAGAAGCACCCAGGTCAAGTTGACCTGCTGCTGTACCACTCTTAAATTATTTATTTTTATAAAATCAGACACCTGAGACTCTTCTGTGGGAAACCTAGAGTCAAGCCTGAAGGAGGAGGAAGCATGCCTGAGAGCAAGTGTGTGTGTGAGCACAGAGTCAAAAGGAGAACTCATCACCTCACTGGAGCCACCCACTATGAAGGGACTCTGGTCTAAGCAGTTAAAATTCTCAGGTGGTATGTGTGTGACTCCTTGAATGGTGTGAGAATACTCGGGCAGTGGTTTCTCCTTTAACACAGTTCTTCACATACGAGGATCATCCAACAACTCTTCAAATGCCTTTGTCTCTCAAGGGTTTGTTGGTACTAAAACAAAAAAGTTGAAAATTGCCTTCCCTTCATTTTAATAAGAGTCACACAGGTTACAGCACGTGCTCTGCACATTAGTAGCAGTTAAGCTATAAAAATGATCTGTGTCACGTGAAATGCATTCACATTTTCAGAAGTTAACTGAACACGAACAGAATGGTTATTTTAACTGCAATTTGCTACAGGTCTTCATTTCAATCCTTCCACTTCTTGAAGTATCTTACCAGTTCCATCATCTGCATCATTCTGACCAGTCTCCCAAATATCTGATTTTGTCCCAAAGCCATCAGTGGCAGAAGACTCCATATAGTCTGCAGGGTTAAATGTCCTAGAGTTTTAAAAGTTTAAAAATGGAAGAGAACACATGGGTCATTCAATGAACACAAGTGTCATCATTTTTATCTGAAGTTGCATTTGATTAAACTTCTTGATTTCCACATAATCTTGATAGTTTTGGTTTCAAAAGAAATTTTTCCTCTATGAGCAGACACAGATAAAAGAGGGATAAAAGGAGAAAAATTAAAAGACTGAAAAAAAATTACTGTAGAGAAACTGAATCAAACCAACAATTCCTGAAAAAGCAGTTAACAGCATGCCTACTCCTTCAGTCTTATAAAGCATTAGTTTATATGCACAATGATAAGCTTCTCTCAGCTGACAGTTTCTCAGCAGGTGGCTTACTGATGAGAAACCAGTATCATGTCCTTTCAGAGCACCATACCTGTACAGGACAGGAGTTGGAACATCAGTAAGACTATTTCAGAATGCACTCCTAACACCAATGCCAAAACACACAGAAGCAGCTAAAAGGTGAAAAAGAATTATTGAAGAAAAACCTCTTTTCAATTTATCATCTACAAGTATGAACAAGAAGAATTATTAGAAAAGTAGAATGAGTCTTCTGTTCATCATGACATCACTGATGTTACATGAAATGTCATTAAAGGCAAACACTAAGTAAAAGTAGTCGAGGTTACACTTCATGAAGCAAGTTATTCCAACAAAACTTGGAACAAACTTAAGAGTTGCTGAGTAACTTCTTTTAAGTTTGTTTTACAGTCAATGTATGTGCAAACAGCTAAAGCATGAAACCTCAAAAACAGGAGAAAGTTTAGAATCACTAGTCTTTCTGGTTTTATATAGAACTTGAAAGTTCTACATTGCACTGAAACAAATCTTTTTTTAAAGTGACTTAAAACTATATGCACCTCATAGAGCTTTCAGCCTCCAAGGCACTACTGATGGCTGCTACTGATAGGTACAAATGGGTTCTCCAAGTTTGAGATATTAACATGAAGTGAATTTACATTAGGTTTGCATATGTGTGTCTAGTTAGAAATACTGTATTAAGACAAAAATAATCCATTCATAATCTAAGAAATTTTTTAATTTTTACATCTATATTGGTTAATCATACAGCAATATTAAGACATACAGTGGCAACGTTGTCAATTAATATTGACGGTGAGTTTGATCCTTGTCAAAATCTGTGCTCTGCATGTTTCTTACCCCATGCCTTGGGCTGAAAACCTCCCCGCTCCTCTCCCTCTGCCACGTCCAAACCCTAGGAAAAAAAACACCATATAACAGCAACAGCAGAGGAGACACCAATTGCCTGTCTGTCACATTAGAAAATATTATGGTTGACGAAATAAAAGTACTATGGTTAAAGTTAAATACCATTTACTTCCCAAATTTCCCTAACACATGCAAGTAAGCCACAGTTCATCTAAGACTTTGTGTTTCAGCAGGACTTGCAATTCTTTGCTATCTTTTCTGTATCTAGTGAAGTAGCTCCAAATGCCAAGAAAAGGACTCACCTAAAGAATCGTCCCACTAGACTGCTATTGCTAAATCACTGTTCAAAATTGTCTAATTTTTTACTCTTGCCTAAGATGCTTTAGAATCCCAGCCTCCCTGCATACCTTGATCTCTCAAGAAATTCCCTGTCACTTCTTATCTGAGGAGAAAGTTTAAATATTCCATTTGCTTCCTTCTCTGACTCAGTCCACCCCTACCCTCCTGTGCTTTCACCAACCTGTGACCACACATTCCTTCTGATTCCCCCTTTAAGCATAACTACTGACATGAAAATTATTCAATTCAAATTACTCAAACTTCCTTGTTATCACCCACAAGAATATTAATTTCTATTTTAACAACAACAAATATTTGTTGCCTCCAATTTTGATTACCGACCTCAGTTTACAAGTGTAAGTATAGAAGAATCTTTCGGGAAGATTTACTCGAGGAGACAAGGGTTTATGTAGCTCAAGGAAGCTTTGCTGCCTGGGAAAGAGACATCTTCCCAGGGATAGTCTTATGTGTTTTCTTCTCCTGCTTTTCAGAGAGGCTGACTCCCTGGTACAAGAGAAGATAAGTTTCTCGCAGACATGCTTGAAGGCCCCCGCAGCAGGGGGCCAGGCAAATGATAAAAGGCCCTGAGGAGAACAGTGTGTGTGCTTTGGATGCCCAGTGCTTGCACCATCATGTCAGTGTTCTCAGCTTTCAGAAATAAATTTTCCTAAATCCATCACTGCCTGGTATCTGGGATGCCTGCACGTAATCTTTCCTCACAACAAGATTCTTAATATAGTGAATGGCATGTTGCATAGTGCTAAGAAGGCATGAAAATTTTTGTTTACTTAACCATGCATAAAGCACATCTATGTAAACTGTTAGAAACTATTTCTTACATGTGGCATATTTCTACATAGTTCTGGTGGAATTTTTTCCTTTTTATAACCTCAATATCTGAAGCTTTGTTTGTTAGGGTTTTTTGAGGAAGACTATGCATATTATTTGGTATTACAAGAACAGGAGGAGGTTAAGAGCTGCTGACTGAGAAGAAAGCAATGTTTATTTTAATGACGAAATTATGTGGTTATAAAAAGTCACTGAACAACTACAAGTTTACCAGAGTACAAAAGTTATAATCCTAAGTCACTGATACACTGGTTGTCCAAACATCAGAATTACCCATGATAGGCTTCAAATTTGGATCAAAATTACCCCTTATTTTCAGGGGACCATCTAAACGAAATAAACAGCAGCTCCAAGACATGGTAAATCCAGTTTAGAAAGTTCCTATTTTAATGACTTTCCTTTTCCTCCCCTCACCACTCATTCTTCTCCTTGCCCTAGTTCGCTGTCCATGTTTTAAAAGACATTTCTGGACCTCTAAAATATTGTGGTGGTTTGACCTTGTTTGGATGCCAGGTGCCCAGCAAAGCTGCTCTATCACTCCCCTCCACAAATGGTCGAGGGAGAGATCACTCACCAATTACCATCAAAGGCTAAACAAACCTGACTTGAAAAAATTAATTGAATTTATTACTAATCAAAATCAGAGTAGGATAATGAGAAGTAAAACAAATCTTAAAAACACCTTCCCCCCAACTCCCTTCTCCTTTCCAGACTTAACTTTATTCCTGATTCTCTACCCCCTCCCCCCCAACGGTGCAGTGAGACGAGGAATGGAGGTTACGGACAGTTCATCACATGTTGTTTCTGTCACTGCTTCCTCTTCAGGGAGAGGAGTCCTTTCCCTGCTCCTGCATAGGGTCTCTCCCATGGGAGACTCCTTCACAAACTTCTCCAATGCGAGTCCTTCCCACAGGCTACATTTCTTCACTAACTGTTCCAGTGTGGGTCCCTTCCATGGGGTCAGTCCTTCAGGAACAGGTTGCTCCAGCCTGCATCCCCCATGGGGTCACAAGTCCTGCCAGCAAACCTGCTCTAGCATGGGCTCCTCTCTCCACAGGACCACAGGTCCAGCCAGGACCCTACTCCAGTGCAGACTTCCCATAGGGTCACAGCCTCTTTCAGGCATCCCCCTGCCCCAGTGTGAGGCTCCTCCACGGGCTGCAGGTGGGTCTCTGCTCCCTCATGGACCTCCATGGGCTGCAGGGGAACAGCTGCCTCACCATGGGCTGCACCATGGGTTGCATGGGAATCTCAGCTCTGGCACCTGGAGCATCTCCTTTCCTCCTTCTCCACTGACCTCGGTGTCTGCAGAGTTGTTTCTCTCACATATTCTCACTCCTCTCTTCTCTGGATGCAATTACTTCTGTGCAATTTTTTTTCCCATTCTTAAATATGTTCACAGAAGTATTACTACTGTTGCTGATTGGCTCAGCCTTGGCCACCAGCAGGTCTGTCTTGGAGCCAGCTGGCATTGGCTCTGTTGGACATGGGGCAGCTTCTCAGAGAAGCCACCCCTGTAGCCCCCCTCCCGCTACCAAAACCTTGCCACAAATACCCAATACAAATATCTACTACCTACATTTCCAAGGACTTCTTAGAAGCATCAAATTAGCAGGATAGCTGTATCCACATTTTGATGAAAGGGTTTACCCATATTTTATACAGAATGACAATCATGGAAACCTGCAGAGGAAGGATTCCCATCTAGCAACACAGAACAACAAGAACACAGAAGAATAAAGTCTGACACTAGGCCATTTCCCCCTCTTTGCTCTCTTTTCACAATCTAGAGAGAAGACAAAGGTTAGGAAAAAGGTAACAACTGCAACAGGGCAATCACTATCCCTCTTCACTGAGCCCACACATGGAGCTGTGCTCTTTGCTCTGTCATAAACAGTGTCACAGAGCCCTGCTGTATCCATCTAACTCAGCCTCTGAACCTCCCTGCTCAGCCTACCTCTTCTACTGCTCTTCTCTCCTTCGCTCACCTAAAATCCCCAATCTGGGAAGCCGATTCATGGCATTACAGGGTCGTAGTTCTAGAAATCAGTGCACTTCTGGATTATCTTTCTGCCTAGTAAATGTTGGTTTTCTTTGGGTTTTTTTAAGAGTAAAAGCAGCTAGACAAGTTTACTTTGGGACACTACTTCCTACAGCTATCAATACAGCATTAAATACCATTTACTAATGATGCACAGAAGAGAGATAAACAGTTTTGTTACAAACTCAACTACAAGTCTGATTGGGAGCTGAGAATCACAGTAACAGTCAAGCAGAAATATTTTTGAGTGAGGCAGACATTAGGTACAAAGAGATTAGCTGGAATAGCTAGCATGAAAGTAGAAATAGATTTTAGAAGAGGAAGTAAGTCTCCTCAGCCTCCCAAGTGCAAAAGTCTGAAAGAATAACCTTAGCATATTAAACATAAGATGAAGTTTTAGCAAGCAAGGCATATGTAAGATGCTGTACCAGCATGGGCACAATAAACTACTGCTAAAAACAGCAATAAGAACCTCTAACAGTTTTAGAAATTGCTAGAAAGAAATTGTGTTGTTCATGAATTTCCATGCAGTCTTAGACTACTAGTCAGGAAGGTATTTTCAAAGTGATTTGGTATAAAAAGTTAATCCTGAACTTGAATTTCAAGTGGATTCCTATAACTTCATAAAGCTATGTCTATGCTTTCTGTCAAAACTGAAATTAAGTTTAATCAACAAATGCAACAAAAAGTATTCTAATGAAGACAAAAGGACAGTACCAAACCAGCAGGGTTAGAACTAAATTTAAAGCTAGAAGACACTTATGAAGAACTGATTCAAAATATGGGACAGTGAATATTCACCACTGAAAGACCACCCTGACACAGAATCTCATACATCATGGTCATTAATGCAAGATGCCATTGGGAAGGGCTGATATTCTCTAACACATCCAAATCACTAGTATGATCTTAAATTCTCATGCTAAGAAAGTTACTTCTCTCAGTGGCCATAATTAAAACATGGTCTTACAACAAATAAAAGGCACACAGTCTTCTAACATGGAGAAGTTAGTCACGAAGCAACTGTGAATGCCCATCTGGTATTTGCAAACTTTTTACACTTTTTAACAATGACTAAAATGTCAGTGAGCAAACAGGGCTTCAAACCACAATTCAGAGCATGCAATCCCACAGTAACTTAAACCCATTTAAATCAGAACTACTACAACAGAAATCTTTCTTACTAGTGATCACAAGCTCTGCTCTTTCCTGCACTAAGTTTTGCACATACTGTCACAAAATGAGTGAGCACAAAACCACTATCAGAAAACAAAATTATTAGTTCACTGTTGGATCAGTTCCTCAAACCAGTTTCCTGCTTGCTAAATGCCAGGAAACCAGTCACCTTTACCCTAGGATAAGCCACCAAACCCCTGTTGTCCCCAGCTACCATGCTGCCTGCCCCCTTTTTACTTTTTTGGTTTGGTTAAACTTAGATCAATCCTCTGATCAAGTTCAAATGTACCAGGAGATAGATAAGATCAATTCCTCCAGCAGTAATGCCAGTTTATGCTTTTACCATAAAAAGTATAGCTTTAACACTACTCTAAAAAGATGCATATATATATGTTTAGATTGGAATGGTCAATGTTTACTAAAAAATTTTTTTTCTGTGGTAATTCACAGTCAGCATTTTTTCTAACATTTCTATATGCCAACAAAAAAAGAACAAATGACTTGGCAGTAGCTCAATTAAATCTTCCAGTGAGTCTAAAGGAATAGACTTTCTTACAATCAATCAGCATATTGAACACAAAAGCAAATGATGAACATCAGGTAAATAACAAAATTACTGTCCTGCCTCATATAAAATCTCATAACATTTCTTCACATTCTTTTACACTTGGATCTACAAACAGTTGCCTAAGATATCAAGGCAGAATTGCTTATTCATTTCTGTTCCAGGAACCCAGGACTGGGGAACTATGTTTACAGTTGATTCCAATCAAAATTCCTGCAGCTACTAAGCTACTACTCTACCCAACGTAATTTTAAACAACGAACTACTTAAAATATGGTTTAGTTTCCTTTAACGCTGTAACTCTGATCAACTGTGTATTGTTAGGGGTTTTTTTCCTACTCTCCACCACACCTCCCACAGTTGACTAGGTTCATATTAGCCATCACTTATTAAATTTATATTTTTCTTTTCTGGAATTAATTCTAGAGAAGCCAACACATATCCAAGCAGATAGTGAGATTTTCTGTTTCCACTAAAACCCACTGGGAGTTCAAAACACTCATTATCAAACAATCACATCTTCACTCTGGTACCATCTATGCATAGAAAGAATTGTTCATCTTCTTCACAACATTTCTTCCCACAAAACAAAGGCACGCTATGTGGGAGCATGAGAAAGGTATATAGTATCACAACTCGGGACTAGTTGATTAACTTAATAATCTATTCTGTAGAAAATCCAGTTTGCTGAGCTTGCAGACCTAAATCCTTTCACTGCAACACAGTTGTTTTATTTTGAAATTCAGATTTTCACATTGACAGGTTTAAATTAGATGAAGACACTTTAAGGTTAAGAAAGAGGCTTAAGAACAACTAAAAGGAAAAGGAAATGTGGACTGGACGGGCAGGCAACACCTTAGATTTGCGCTTATCTCTGACTAGACAGTAATCAAACAGTCCTGGTCTCTGTTATGGAAATGCAGAGCCAGTCATCCACCCAGCAGATGCCAAGGTGACAGAGGCTTAAGCCTTACAAAGAAATAAGGAGGCTAAGTATAGAAAATTCATGTTCTAGGTATTCCGTATTACCAAAACAAACACTGAAGTTATATTCAATATATTATATTGACATCATATTTATATGATATATTACAATTCAAATGATTTTGTCTTATTAGTTATCATAAAGCTGGAAGCATTGAATCAGTTTCACAGTATACTGCATGTACTCTACTAACCATTTTTAGAATCATAGAATCGCTAAGGTTGGAAAAGACTTTTAAGATCAAGTCCAGCCATTGACCCAGCACCACTATACCATATCCCCAAGTGCCACATCCACATGCTTTTTGAAAACTTCTACTTTCTTGTAGTGAGGGGCCCAGAACTGACCCCGGTGCTGAGTACATGGGGACCATCACTTCCCTGGTCCTGCTGGTCACAGTATTTCTGATGCAAGCCAGGATGCCATTGGCCTTCTTGGCCACCTGGACACATACTGGCTCATGTCCAAACAGCTGTTGACCAGCACCCCCAGGTCCTTTTCTGCTGGGCAGCTTTCCAGCAACTCTGCCCCCAGCCTGTTGCACTGCATGGGATTGCTGTGACCCAAGTGCAGAACCTGGTACTTTGCCTTGTTGAACCTCACACAATTGGCCTCAGCCCACTGATCCAGCCTGTCCAGATCCTTCTGCAGAGCCTTCCTTCCCTCCAGCAATCAACACTCCAGCCCAACTTGGTGTCAACTGCAAATTTACTGAGGGTGCACTCGATCCTCTCAACCAGATTACTGATAAACAGAACCAGCCCCAATACTTAACCCTGGGGAACATCACTAGTGACCAGCCACCAGTGGGATTTAACTCCATTCACCACCACTCTCTGGGCCTGGCCATCCAGCCAGTTTTCTACCCAGCCAACAGTGTACCCATCTAAGCCATGAGTAGCCAGTTTCTCCAGGAGAATGTTGTGGGAGACAGCGTTAAAGCCTTTATTAAAGTTCAGGTAGACAACATCTATAGGCTTTCTCTCATCCACTAGGCAGGTCACCCTGCCATAGGGAGATCAGGTTGATCAAGCAGGACCTGCCTTTCATAGCCCCATGCTGGCTGGGCCTGATCACCTGGTTGTCCTGTACATGCCACATGACAGCACTCAAGATGATCTGCTCCATGACCTTCCCCAGCACCAAGGTCAGGTTGACAGGCCTGAAGTTCCCCAGATACTTCATCTGACCGTTCTTGTAGGTGGCTAGCCAGGACTGCTCATAAATGATTGAAAGGGACTTGGTGAGCACTTCTGTCAGCTCCCTCAGTACCCTTGGGTGGATCCCATCCAGGCCCATGGACTTGTGTGTGTCTAAGTGGTGTAGCAGTTTGCTGACCATTTGCCCTTGGATTATGTGGGCTTCATTCTGCTTCTTGTCCCCGTTTTCCAGCTCAGGGGGTTGGGTACCCTGAGAACAACCAGTCTTGTTATTAAAGACTGAGGCAAAGGCAGCATTAAGTACCTCAGCCTTTTCCTCATCCTTTGTCACTATATTTCCCCACACACCCAATTAAGGATATTCTCCTTGTCCCTCCTTTTGCTGCTGATATATTTATAGAAACATTTTTTATTCTCTTTTATGGCAGTAGCCAGATTAAGTTTTAGCTGGGCTTTGGTCCTTCTAATTTCCTCCCAACATTCTTGTAGTCCTCCAAGTTGCCTACCCCTTCTTCCAAAGTTAATACACTCTTTTTTTTCCTGAGTTCCAGCCAAAGTTCTTCGTTCAGCCAGGTCTGTGGTCTTCCCCACCGGCTTGTCTTTCAGCACATGGGGACAGCCTGCTCCTGCACCTTTAGGATTTCCTTCTTGAACAATGTCCAACCTTCCTGGGCCCCTTTGCCCTTCAGGACTGCCTCCCAAGGGACTCCATCAACCAGTTTCCTAAACATGTTAGTGTCTACAGCACCAAGATTGAAATACTCATTAGCAGGGGTTTTCCCCGTCAGTGAACATCATATTTTCACCACAGTGTCAATACCATTTCTGCTATTTTCAGTGCATATAATTTCTTAAAATTATATTGTTCTACAGTGAAGCAATAACACAATGGTCCAGCAAATATTCCCCTAGAAAGCAACCAGTAAGATAACCCTGAGCAGGTAGTTTAAAATAGAGAGAGAGAGAACGTTCCACAAATATCAGCTGACCCCTAGATTACTACACACATTGCATTAAACATTTTGGAAAAAGGGTTCTGTAGTGATTACCAGCCATCTATTTACTTGCAGCTGAAGTGCTTTATTCCACATTTGACTATTCTGTGTAACAGAAAAGAAAGACTACCAGATAAAATGACAGGAAGATTTTTATTATTATTTTTACTAATATCCAAAGAAAGGAGGTCATGCATCCCTGAAATACTGAGAAGTAAATTACACAACTTTATACAATTCCCTGCAGATTTCAAGGGTTTTGTCATGGTTTAGGACTGGCAGTCCCTAATTTAGTGCCCCCTCCCGTCCACTTGCTCTCCTCCCTCTGGTGGGAGATACAAAAGGCAGAGATTACTGGTTGAGATAAAACAATTTACTGGAAACAGCAATGAGATAAGAAAATCAACAGTAATAGTAACATTATTAATAACAAAAGTGTCCAAACAGAGAGTGATTTATATGCAAAAAAAGTGTTCACTGAACGACTTGGCACCTTGCAACCCCTGCGACAAATGGCAGGAGGGACCCTCCATCATCTTTTTTGCCCCCTCCTTCCCAGAAGCTAGAGTCCCTTACTTCAGTACACACACACCCCCCAGTGTCATGAGGTGGTATAGAATAACCTCCTAGCCACACCCACACGGCTCTCGGCTTTGCCCCTTCACAGCTACTGCAAAAAGTTAACTCTGTCCTGGTCAAAAAACAGGACAGGTTTGCATTATAAAATGTAATTAGATATTTCCTGACACAGAATACACACACTTGTAATATAGTGATACTGAAGTCAACCAGTTTATCACAGACAGTTGAAAACACTTCATTAAGATACTTTTCTCACATTAATGTACAGTCTAAAATACTTGGTAGAGAGATATAGTAATACTACGTACACTAGAGCATGGTGCTAATAACACCAAGGTTGTGGTTTTGATCCCCATGTGGGTCATTCACTTAAGAGTTGGACTCGATCCTTGTGGGTCCCTTCCAACTCAGAGTATTCTGTGATTCTGTGATTCTTCAGTCAGATAGGTCAGTGTTTTGGCTTAAGACATATGATATTCATGTAGAGACCAACAGCATATTGTTCATAAGGTTACGAAATAAAAAACAGACTGCATTTGAAATTAACCTATAGGTTAATTTCCAGCAATTTTAAGAAGTTCTACCTTTATAATTTCAGTATAAAGGATTATTTTATAAAACAAATAACTGAAATATTTACATTCCATCAACAGTGCTAACATACAAAAAAATTGTAGCTATGAACTGTACCACACCCTCCCCACAAGGCTACCTCTCTGCATATGCCATTTGGTATTTGCTGATTCACAGACACAACTGAGTCATTCTTGCAACCCTTTGGAAGCTACACGTCTTTGCATCTTTCCACTCCTTCACGATGCAGATCTGGAGACAATGAAGTTGGATGTGCCTGTCTTTGAATGCCTCATTACTGGATATTCCAAAGAAAAGAGCCCTTTGAAGGCAGAGATTTTCACCAATCAGACATTACTTAAGTACATTAGTTCTGCTATGCACTTCATCAATTTAACTCATTTAATACCCACTTCCCCACACAATCTGCACTGTACCTAAGTTACTCATTTTCATTCCTCTTCCTCTAAGAAGAAACAAGCCTCTTTCCGCTCCAACTCATGAAAATCCAAACCAACTACACATCCCTTAATTTTAAATAAAATCCTGTCATGGGTTGAAATTGGCCCCCCCTTGAGAGAGAGGGGGCTCAGAGGTGATTGGATGCTAGGGCAGTGTTCCCTGGAGAGCCAATCACCATCCATGTTGTTCGCTTCTGCTCAAAATCATATATACACAGCACCAGAAACTGTTGGCAGTCTTGGTGTCTTGCTGTTGGTGTCTGCTGCGTGTAGGTGGAGAAGGCCAGGGGGTGGCTGGACTCCTTCTCCCCCCTCCGGGGGAGAGAGGGGAGCCCTGCGGCCCCACTGACTCTGCCTGGGCCGGAGTTGGAGGCAGCATTTGGAGTGTGTGCTGTGAAGGAAGAAATTCGCAGCACCTGAGGTAAGAGGAGAGGCAAGCTTTGCAGCCAAGCCCTCTTCCCCCTCCTTTCTGCAGTTAAAGCTGTGGAGGGGGGCTTTTCTTTCCCTCCACTGTGAAGTGGAGGAGAGGCTCAGCATTGGGGCTGAGCCAAGAGATGGGCTGGAGGAGGAGGCCCGGCACTCAGGAGAAGAATCCCAGGCGAAATTGGAGACGGGCCAAGAGCTCGGGAGTTGCCTGCCGAAGCTGACCAGGGGCAGCCGAAAACTGACTTGGAGGACGCTTGATAAGCTGAACTACACTGCGGCAGCCTACCAACCGAGGTATGAGATTGAGAGGGAGAGATCACACAGCAGATCAAGGAGCAAGGACTCAAAGCTACTTTCTTGGACTTCGTGAGGAGAAAGATTGCAACAAACAGGCGGAGCTAGCTGAGGGGGGAGCGTTCGGGCCCAGAACACTCCCACGAGAGAGAGAGAGACTGGTTACATATCAGCCTTGAAAGGCTCTTCCTGGACTAAAGTTAAAGGGAGGGGCTAAAAGGACTGACAGAAATGTAAATATATATATATAGTTGCTTTTAGTTTGTACAGTATATTTATTTGTGTAAATAAATGTATATGCTTTCCCCTTCCCCTGTAGAAGCCTCTGGCCTGAAAGTTTCTCTCTGGTGTCAGGATAAATTGTGGGAAGGGGTGGGGGGAAGCCTGGAAATTGGATTTTGGATTTCTAATGTGGCTCAACTGCCACAAATCCATTATCAACACCTTTCCTACCTCTTCTATAGGATAGGATCAGAGTTGTACCTAAGACTCTGCAGTATTCTTTTTCCACAGTTCTTCTCATCAAACCCTCTATACCGGATTCCTTCTGTTACCAAAAAGCCTGTAAGGTGGCTTGTACTTTCTCTGATTGGCTACCGAAAACAGAAGGCAAGCCTGACAACCAGATTCACCCCAAAGAAACAGCACAAGTACACATCAAATTCTTTCCCGAGAGCTCTACAGATGGAATCTTGTACTCTCCTGCTGCCAAGGTACATCCTGTGGAGCCCAGCACGCTCCCACTGGCATGAGTTGATCTGGGAAAACAGCTCTCCATAGCCAGAGCACACCAGCCTGCTACACAGGAAATTACCATAAAAGTGATCTGTGTCAATTCTTTTAAGTTGTTCTGACACCAAGACATGACAAGGGGTAAGGGAGAGGAATGTACCTAAATTAAATGTGGCTGAAATGCTTATGAAATCAAAGGATAACCAACAAATGCTTAAAAAGAAGTGTTTAAAGAAGTAAATAGGAGAGTCCCATTTCAGGATATGAAATCATTGGTGCTAGTCCTGCACCAGTGCTACCATCTCACCTCTCACATGGCCACGTTTCCCACGGTCTGAAGGCCTGTCTCCTTGATTGTTGCCCACTCCATTCTCTTCAGCTTTAACTGCGGAGAGAGGACAGCTTAAGAGACTTATACATGAGACAGTATAGCCATCTGCTTAACCTTAATCTCAAAAGAAAAGGCAAGATTTTAAAGTCAGCTGGTTAATACATCTCAGTCACCCTTCTTCTTTGGAGCCTAGCTACAAGCAAGTTACGTTTACCTTGCACTAGACAATTAGGAAGTGTAAGTGTAGAAGACCCTTCTGGAAGAGTTATTACAAGGAGATGAGGATTTATTTCTCTTAAGAAAGCTTTCCTGCCTAGAAAGAGGCATCTATCCCAGAGACAGTTTTAGATGTTTTCTCCTCCCACATTCTAGAGAAGCTGACTCCCTGGGTACAAGAGAAGATGAGTTCTTGCAGACATGTCTGAAGACCCCATGGCGAGGGGGGCCAGGGACGATAAAAGCCAAAGAAGAACAGGGGGTGTGTCTTTCTTAGGCCTGGTGCAGTTTTTGTACCAAGTTGTTAAGTGTTCTTGACTTTGGAAATAAATTCTCCTAAATCCTTCCACTGCCTGGTATTTTGGGGGTACCTGCATGCATTTAACCTTTACAGGAAGCAAAATATCTAATAAGAGGGAAATGCCCCTCAGCAGATGCACTTCATTTGGGTTGGGTTTTTGGGGGGGAGAAAGGCAGTGTTTTGCAGCCTACACTAATAATTATGGTCTCACCTCTTTAATGAGGTAGGAAATAAAGCTGCCTCATACTATGCTTTCTCAATAACAGGCTGAGTGGCAACAGTGAAAGAATAACCAAGAACACCAACTCTTCTGTCTGCCAATACCACATATCCCTGTACAACCAGGGAAACTCAAAAGAACTCTCCTCTGTATTTAAATCAGAGGGATAACAACAGAGTGAAGATGAGGCATTAGAAAAGCACTGCACCTTAACTATTTAATGGAAAACTCCCGAGGAAGTACTCCAAAAGATGACTGGCTCTTTGAGGGAAAAAAAAGACTGGCCACTTGAAATTTTGCCCTGCACAACTTTTCCTAATGGCAGCAACAAAACCATTAATGCCCGGACTGGGAAGAGATATCAAGATTTGGTAACAACCTGAAAAAAATCTTTAATTCCAGTTTACAAAAAGAGACAAGCAGCATCTAGCTCTGGAAAAAATTTTGCCCCTCACTTTTATTTTGATGGATCTGATTTCAATGTTTCTAAGCATAGTTGTAAGTTTTATTACTATTTTTTCCTATCTTTGTCATTATTCTACAAAGATTCACAATGTCTGCACTGGCACAATACTTGAAGATTTTCCAATAATTAATTAGAAGAATTGGCTAATATTGTAAATATTTTTCCTGCTTTTAAGTGAAAAGTTAAACATATTTTTTTTATTCTGGTTTCTCTGCTCATCTATCAGTGTTGTGTATGGCCCTTACAGGCAATGTATATAGATAGCTTTGATACTGCTGATAAAACTTAAGCGAAAAAAGCAATGTGCATCCAATGGCGATCTAATGTGATGCTACCTACCTTGGAAACATCAGTTTTCTTTTGTACAACGCATTATTGCACCTGTATAAGCTGTAGAAAAAATTTAAATGTTTCAATCCACAAAGAACTTTCTGTGTTGTAGAAACTCACCTTTGGTTGGCTTATGAGTAACATATGCTAGAGAGTAATAATGATCCCAGTCTTTTCATTCCCCTTATAAAAAGATGAGAACATCTTCAGGTTCTCCCACTCATAAAAGGAGATGTAATCAAAGCTGGATAATTTTTTCATTAAAAGAAAAAAAAGTGTATCAGCTGTGCAGCAACATATTTGCTTTTCAAGCAGTCTTACAAAGAGTCAATTATAAAACTTAGAAAAAGAACAGCAATTTGTACAAGATCAATCAATCAAAAAAGGACAGAAATTTAAATTGAGTGTCTCTGAATAAACACAGACCATCCCAAAACCAAGTCACATTGACACATTGAGCATACCTGTTGCATAAACAGGTTATGATCCCTTTCAGTGCTGAGCTATAGCTTGGACAGACTTTATTCCATTAAGCATTTGCTCCTTACTCAGCCAGTTTCAGCTGCAAAAAAAGTTTCTGAATCTTTAAAAATGAACCCCTGTACGTACACTCTCGGCCACGGCTGCCTCCTCTTCCCCGTCTGTTGGAACTTCCCCATCTGCGGCTCATTTCTCTGTCCCCTCGTTTCTCTCTGTTCTCTTTGTTTTCCAAACCTTCCTTTCCAAGGCTTTTCTTCTTTCCCCCTACAGTCTCCCAAGAAGTCTATTTGGATAGAAGTAGATACAAAAATCAAAAAGGAAGAGACAGCTCTCAGTGCATACTTCTACCTCACACCCCTCCAGCTCATGGGAAAAAAACAGATATTTGCATAACATCACATATGTAAAACTTGCAAGCTACATTCACACAAATAGAAACATAAGCTGTATTTTTGGAAAGAGATGAAAAAAACCAAGTTTTAAAAGTTGGATTTTCTTATGGAATGTGAGAATCTCAAATATTTCTGGCTATAATGGCCTTTTACTAGTTCAAGGAAGCCTAGATACCACCACAACACAGAAAATCTGCAAAGCAAGCAACAGTTTCCCTCTCAACTACCTCCATAAATCTAGCAAGGGAGCATGTACAGATCTATCCTTTTCTCCAAAGGAAATGAAAAAATTATTATAAGCATCATTGAACAAGAGACTACTGAGAGTAAGTACATGGCTCGGGGGTAACCATTATCCAGATGTACTAGAATTCAAGTACCAAGAGATAGAATGACAAAACAATAACTTGGGAAGACTGGAGCTTTAGCTTTAATAATAAACTCCATCTTTAAAATAAATTCAGGGATCATATCAGCTCTATAGAAGTTGAAAATAAAACAACTAAAACACTCTCCAAGAATAGCACAGCAACTCATATTATACAATTGCATGGTTAGTCTATTGAGCCATTAGATGCAAAGGAAAGAAGAAAGGTATTATTTGCAAACCATTAAGATGGCAGATAGGTTTATGTATATGTCCCCATCTCTAGGAGTTTATAGTCTAGGTAAGATATTTGAGTGGTAAATTTGCATACACAAATGAGGTGGCACTACATAAAACCATAACCTCTGCCAGGCACCTGCAACCAACAAAAAAGGTTAGCTATCAATACTTTCAGGTTCTGTCCTATCTCAGAAAATCACAGAATATCCTGAGTTGGAAGGGACTCACAAGGACCATCGAGTCCAACTCTTAAATGAACGGCCCATACAGGGGTTGAACCCACAACCTTGGCATTATTAGCACCATGCTCTAACCAACTGACCTAATCTCAGGGTCAAGGTGAAGCGCGGACAGCACAGATTAGAAGTAGAAAACTACATATTTGAGCCACACCACGTTATTTGTGAGGCAGAAAACTGTTTCCCCAGTAACTATGTAACTGTATTACACACTAAAACACTTCTAAAGTTTTAGACATTTCACAGAAGAAAAAAAAAATACCTGCACTGACAACTGAAGAACCAAGTTATATAGTTCAGAATGCACTACTATTTCACTGATGGGCATGATGCCAAAAGATCTTCAACCATTTTAAGAAATACCCAAAACTGGATGAGTCTACAAAGCTTAAGAGGAAGCAGTCTCTCCTTAGTAAGGTTTTACATGATTTGGGAAGGATCAGTAAAAGAATGTCTATGAAAGCATTGGATCCACACTTTCCCAAAATATAATTTTGAGGAAAACCTCAAAAAGTTGGTCATGTCCTTTGAGATACATTATGGTGCTACCTTTGGGCACAGAAATCCATCATAGACTATTGAAGCCATCTCTTTTTGTAAGGGAGTTAACTGATTACAATTTCAGCTGAGGATGCCTGAGGCAACCCAAATGACAACTGTGGGCCTGACCTTCAAAAATATGTAACAGAAGCCTTCTTGCTGACCTGATCTTAGATGGAAAGAAGAATAATCTGAAAGGTCCCTTTTGTTCTATCTTGAAAGGTTTAGGAAGTAACACATGGTCAGGCATAAAATGGATCTTATACCTGTAGGAAGTTAAATGAATAGAAGTCTTGGCCAAAGAAACACGCCCTACTCTACTCTCATCCGCAAGCCTCTGTCTATCCAAAGCCAGACTGACACAACTGTTGCAAGTCTTCACAAAGACTAACAGTCACACAGCATAAAACCTTAAAGATCACAGCATTAAAAAAAAAAACCCAAAAACAAAACTGGTAGAGTACCAAAGAAATTATAAATAGACATTCTAGCTACCACTCCTTGTTCTTTTAATTCCTCAATTTGGATAGACTCTTTTTCTTCCAAATGAGGTAAAAAAACCTTCTAGAATATCAAAGTAGAGTGAAACTAGAAAAAGAGATTTGAGAATCTGCATTCAGAACTAGTACCACCTCTGCTTTCAACCTTACATCAAATCCACAGTTAAAATGTTCTGGAGTATAATGGTCTTCAAGTTAGAGGCCCACAAATTTGCATAAAGAAGAATAAATTTATTCACGCTCTGATGTGGACCCCTTCTAATTAATACTCCTTCCTTCTTGAGCCTTTCAAGTTCTCTGTATTTGTTCGAGTTGCATTTTGTCTACAAAGCGCAGTGGGTTCAGAGGGACTTGTCAAAAGAGCAGAACATATTGATATGTCCCTTCTAATTGATGAGTTCAGGAAGTTTCTTCCCTGTCATTGCTTAGAAAAAAATTGCTGAAGAAAGCATTTAAAACTCTCTATCAATCAGAAAACTATTTTAACTAGAAAATGGCAAATACAAAAAGTACAAGAGAACACAAAACCATCACCTTACCAACACAGATTTAATCAAGATGAGATGCTCTCTTCTATTCCCAACTTACCAATTTGTTCAGTATCATATATTACTGTGTTCTAGATGATCTCACCTCCGATAAATGAAAAGGGGATAGGAAAGAAAGTCCCCTCAGTCAGAACACTATATGTTCTAGATTTAAGGTGTGTGGGGGTAGGTTTCCTCAATAACAATAAGACAGACTACACATCCTAACAAATCACAGGAACTATTGAATATTCAACATTAAGAAAGGAAATCCAGGTTTCTTTCCCAATTTAGATGAGATGGAATCTAGTATACTGTCTTGGACAAACTGTAAGAAGTCCCTCCAGCAAAAGCTTCAACTGCAGCAAGATATTTTCCTGGTATCTCTTGGGATAGAAAATTGCTCAGTGCAACATTCTAAGTGACATTATTTGTTGGTATATACACATTGTTTAGTCTCCTCTTTCTGGTTTTGAATGAAGTCATGCAAATGAGCAACAGTGAATGGATACTTGTATCCTCTTCTGCTATTAGTAGCATTGTCAATGCAACTTTCAGATGTGGAAACCTCCTCCAACTTCAATACTGGCAATGCATACCTACAGCAGTTGCACAACTTAAAATATCTGCCTGCCCTTTAGGTTTATAAAGATTGTCCTTTGTGGCAAACACTTAGACTCAGGTCTCATGGTTGTGAGGTTCTACAAACATTGCAGCAAAAAACAGGTCTGTGTCTGACAGAGCAATGATTTCTGCTGCAGTTAAAATTGTTGCATGTAAATGAAAGCCAAAAGATTCTGCAAGAGACCAGCTAAACACCCTCAATGTTTTCAAGCTTCAGCCTACTCTAAGGTGAAGTAGAAAAGTTGTCCTGGTCTCCATTTCCTTCAAAAGAATTTGGAGACATGGAAATTGAAAGCTTCCAAAATATGACTTTCTCAATCACTTCTAAGAAGTAGAAACAGAAAGAATGGTTTAATAGGAAAGTAAAACCTTACCGTGTCTGAAATTCCTTCCAGCAATATGTTAATTGCTCTGTTCATGTCCCCATTACAATCATGTAGTGCCACTATGCACTCATCCTGGTTTTTCCCCGTCACTTCCATAAGCTGGCAGTAAGAGTCATATATTAAAATATCCAAATTATCTTCATAAGAAAACAAGAGTTAATACCACCACAGATTCCAAAAAAGTGCATAGCTACTGTGTCAGAGCAAAATAAAATACTAAATAAAGGTAAACACAAATTAAATGATAATCAAGAAAGCACTCTTTCACTTTTTTTTCCCCTTTAACATTATGCTTGGAGATTTCCTATGCAGAACTTAATTCTTATCCTTCCCACCAGCACAGCTACAGGCACTGTTGATGAGGGTACTTTGGCTTCAGGAAGTACAAGACTTCACTTCTGGCACATCAATAAAACAAGTTTATAACAACAAAAAGCACTTAATGCTTCAGAGGAGGTTTTACAAAGAAAAAGTAAAGACATTTGCTTGTCTGTTGCATGAATGCATTCAAGATAATTCTCCTTCTGGGTGTACTCCTCAGTTCTTTGTGAGTGGTGATGTGTTCACTAGGACAAAATCACCAATATCCACAGAAGAACAGGGACACAGATTCTCAATACTGCTTGAATTAATGGTCTCAGCCATAACTGGGTAAAGGAAGTTTGAGCACTTACACTCAGAAAACTCATCACGGTAGAGGAAATGGTGTGAGATTTCATTTTCATGGTGTAATTTATCATTTTAATGCATACACACATCTGGGAGGTCAGATTTTTTTTAAAATAATACCTAAATTTACCTTTAAGCTATGATTCTATGATTTTTACTTTTCCTGAAAAACAGACAGTATATTGGCAAACTCAGTTTACAAAGGTGACATTTTTCCCATGTGCATGTACATGTGGACAAGCTGAATGCACACTCTATTCTGACAATCATTAAGCATCAGGACCATACTAAAGAGATATAGTCTGGAAGAGATTAGCACAGATGAGTTTTGGCTTAAAAACCACCAAAGGAAAATACACCAGTATAACTATATAGTCATAGCTATATTGCCACACAGATTCTTGAAAACAGACTTTACAGTGCAGTAAGAGCACCTTTTTCTAGTTAAACTTCTGTCCTTATGAAGAAGGTTTCATCTAAATCAGAAACAGATGCTCTAGCTCCAAAACACAAGTCAGTTTTGTTGCAGGGCATAAAAACTCTGTACCATAAGAAACATACTTGTTTCACTTTATCTTCAAAATCTGCATCATTCTTATCATAGATCATCTGAGCAAAGCGAATCTGTTCTGCTGTTGCCTGAAAAACAAATACATCCAATAAAGTTCACAAAAATAAACTATATTTTTTAGAAGTATCTCCTAGTTATCACAGAATCACAGAGTATTCTAAGTGTGAAGGGACGCATGAGGATCACCAAAGTCCAACTCCTGGCCCTGCACAAGACACCCCAACAATCCCACCATGCGCCTGAGAGTGTTGTCCAAACGCTTCTTGAACTCAGAGAAGCTTGGTGCTGTGACCACTGCCCTGGGGAGCCTGTTCCAGTGCTCAACCACTCTCTGGGGGAAGAATATTTTTCTAATATCCAACCTAAACCTCCCCTGACACAACTTCAGGCCATTCCCTCAGGTCCTGTCACTGGTCACTAGAGAGTGTCCCTTTATTTTTTTCTCTCAAGGTTCTCAAAAAGAACATACACAATGAGCACAGAGGTGCTACAGGGAAGGGATTAATATCTCCTCTATGCCCATTTCATAGTTAAAAAGTTAGCTAAAACAGAAGTAATTTCAACATGTTCCAACATGTTGGAACCACAGTTAAAGGTCACCACATAGAGAAGACAACCACATAATGAAATCGAATTTACCACAGAAACTTGCACTTTGATATTACTTTTATTTAGTATCTACCACTGCAGAGATAGAGTTCTATCATAACAAACTGGCAATGGCATTTCTAAATTAACCATATCTGATGATGCCTGCTCACATCACCTTGTGACTCTCCCAACAACCACCTGACTGTAGTTTTATGAGCACTTAAAGAGGCTGAGTCATGCCTCAAGATTCTGCTTGTGAATGGTTGCACTTATTTTCTTTATAACTGAATACCAGTCTCTGAAAACTGCTAAAGAATCTTGCTATTGATGAAATATTTGGTGCTTCTGTGACGTTTCTGGACAACAAAGCCATG
Organism: Corapipo altera; assembly: GCF_003945725.1. Classification (NCBI taxonomy): domain Eukaryota; kingdom Metazoa; phylum Chordata; class Aves; order Passeriformes; family Pipridae; genus Corapipo; species Corapipo altera. The sequence continues at coordinate 563,268 of NW_020885018.1, read as the reverse complement.
CTGGGAACTTCTCCAACAGTTGAAATACTAAAATGGATGGATGCAGTAAAGAGACATAAACCCAAATAGGCTATGGCTGCCCCAGAGGAAAAAATTCTAAAGCACTAATGTCACATCATACAGGCCACTCATCATAGTGCAGCATCTGCAGCCTACTTGAACTGCACTCCCATGAAAATACCATATGCTACATAAACCTGGACCTCATTTGATTTCTGCTCAAACAGAAGAGGCTCATGCTAGAGAAGGTTGATACTGAAGAGAGCCAGGACCCAAAATGTGAGTTGATGTGCTGTGGAAGACTTCATTATTGAGAAGGGTACCACATCATCCCCTGAAATTCTTGACAGAAAGGATTCATCCTGGGCAGTCTCACTTCACAGGATACACACATGAAATTCTGTGCCTCATGAGTTCAGACTTCATCAGTTTCAAACTGCTTCGCTTTTGGAGTTTACCACAAATGCAAGCTCTAGAGGAGGTCTCCAAGTGTAAATCCTGAGAAGAGTCTAAAAAAATTACTCCATCATACAACATCAGCTACTTATTTGCTGAGAAGTTACTGCAGCTGTCCCAGTTCCTTGAGGGAAATGATACTTGCTTTCCTCAATGTCCCAAGACAATTAGATAAGTACTTCACATTTTCAAAGTGCCATGTTGACAGCTTCCTATGTCACTCGGTAACACAGAGAGCCTGCTCTGGAGTTTCCTGTGCCAGCCCTGATGCCACCCTCCAGCAGAGAGCAAAAATAAAAGGTCTGCTGGTTTCAGAAATTAAATCCTCTTGATCCATCTTCTTGCTCTGACTTCAGCCTCCTCATGCCCACAGTAACTTTTTAGCTAGTGAAAAGATATCCAGAATAAAAACATTCAATGTAATTTCTGTAGAGACATGACAGGATATTTGACCAGAAACAGGAAACCATTAAGATTCCTTTTTCCATAAACCAATTTTTTCAAGTCCATGTTAGAAGAGAAAAATATACAAACTTTATAACACTTTTAAATGAGTAACAATATCTTTAGTTTTCCTGTGTAAGGAGAAAGCTTAGAAACACAGTCAGGTGCAGTATCACTAACATTTGTGCCAGTGGATTGCACACAGATAGAACTGAAGATTCAGAAGAAAAAAAAAAAAAACAACAAAACCCCACAAGATGTATTTACTACACAAACACCAAATCAGTGTCAAAAAAATTTGTTTGGTTTTTTTCCAGTGAGTGTTTCTTCTTTGTTTTTAAGGCACCATTGTTACAAGTGACTTCCTAGTATCCTATAAAAGAGTATAATTAAGTTTCAATTGCAACTAAGAAAATGGTAGCATTTTAAGACAGCTAAAACTTTACTCAAGTTTACAAGATAATCTTTGCAGCATAACACAGTGAAGGAAATTTTTAACAACTTCGAACTACCAGAAAACAGAAATGTGCAAAACACAAAGTGACAGTAATAGGCCCGGATCTTATAATAAAATGGTATGTTTATTATCCAGAAACAATGAAAAAGAACTGTGATGTAATTTCTTAAAAAAATTATGATCAATGTGATTATGACAATGAAATCTCCATTTGAGAAAGTAATATCATTCTACATTCAAAAAATGAATCAGTGGTAATTGAACAGTAAAATCCCACATTTTTGTTAACCTGTAAAGCATAAGGAGGGAGGTCCATCCGATATCTTAACAATAAAACTACATGGTGCGCTAAAACATAACTGCTGTATATTAAATAACCATCTTTTCCACTGAAATGACTAAACCAATATCTACTATGCTAGAGGTAGAATAAGTGGACAAAGCGCAGTAAAAGGTCTGTAAGACAATGCTTAAAATCAATAAATCACATCAGTTGACAAGGTCCCCTAGTGATACTCAGTGCAACCTCCCACTGAGAGCATGTCCCATCAGAGAAGCTGCTTGGGGCCAGACAGAGATCCCACAACCTCTCTAATCCATGCCTGTGTTCATGGTTGATATGGTTTGAAGTTGGCTCCCTGCCAAGTCTCCAAACCTTACCACAAGAAGTGTGTCCCATCCCCCCCCCCCCTTCCCCCCCCAAACCTCAGGGAGAAGAGGGAGAAAAAACAACTAAGAAAACACAAAACGAGAGAGAGACAGTTAAAGTGATATATATAAATATATTTACACTTATGTTACAATTATATACAATTGAAATATATACAATTTCACAAGGGAAAGGGAAGGGGGGAAGGGAAAAGGAACAAAACCAAAATAAAATATATATATATCCCAATTAGTAGTCCAATATCTATCCACTAAAAGAGTTAGCAAAGAAATATCTCACTACTCTCCTTGGGACAACCGAGAGTCGCTCTGGAACGATCGCTGGCAACCTCCGCCTCCCAAGGTTGACAAGGCCTTACCAGGCCTCGCTCCCCAACACAGCAGACTCAACAGCAGGGAACCTGCACCTCCAAGCCGCCGGAAGGAAAGAGAGCGAAGGCCTTTCCTCCTTTCTTCTTATAGTCTGGTTTACGTAAAAATCGTAGGGAATACTGGGTAAAATCTGGGCCCTTCCTTGGTTACAAACTGGTCACCAAGGAAGGTCTAGCCCAAACTACCACAATGGTAAACAATTTTTTTCCTTTCAACAGCTGGAATTTCCAGTGTTCAAACTTGTGCAGTTGTCTCTGAGGTTGGTTTCACCTAGTTTAACCTTTTCTATACCCTTTCATGAGGTATCTGAATAGAAGACACAACCTGGCCTTGCCTTCTTAGGGATGACCAAATCCAGTTCCCTCAGCCACCACTCATTCATCCTGTGCTCCAGCCTCTCAACCATCTTCACAGCTCCTCACTGGACTTGCTCCCATTTGCCAATGTCTGCCTTGTGCCAGGGAACCCAAAACTGGACAGAGTACTCCACTGCTGTCTTGCAAACATCAAAAAAGGAGAACCCATCACTTCTGTCAATCTGCTCGTTATACCTCCTGCAGACTTACTTGTTATAAAGCAAAAACAAATTCAACTTCATCTATTGAAAGTCACTTTCTAAACCCACACATTAGCATGAATCATCACTATGCAAAGCACTGTAACACAAGGAGATAAGGGCTTGAGGTCACATAATATTGTACAAAACAGAAGAGTCCCTTAATGTTAAAGATCAGTCTAGAAAACAATAAGACGATTTCCCAGGGGAGCACCTCTAGATTGAGAACTGAGGCAATTCTTGAGGGGAGACCTCATCACAGTCTACAACTTCCTCATGAGGGGAAGAGGGGGGCAGGCACTGATCTCTTCTCTGTGGTGACCAGTGACAGGACCCAAGGGAATGGTCTGAAGTTGTGTCAGGGGAGGTTTAGGTTGGATATTAGAAAAAGGTTCTTCACCCAGAGGGTGGTTGGGTGCTGGAACAGGCTCCCCAGGGAAGCGGTCACAGCCCAAAACCTGCCAGAACTCAAGGAGCGTTTGGACAATGCTCTCAGGCACACTGTGCAGGGCCAGGAGTTGAACTTTGATGATCCTTGTGGGTCCTTTCCAACTCGGCATGTTCTGTGATTCTGTGTGAATTGAATATAAATTTGAGAAGTACCTAACAAGAGAATAATGAGTTGCCAGGAGCAGAGACATTTTGCACTCTGTAACACAGGCAAGCACACAACTTTGCTGCTGAGAACCAAGACAATGGAGTAAGAGCTTAATTTCAATCTCTCAGATATTCAAAATAATTTCAGTCTGCTAGTGAAAACCCATCTTCATTTCACTTTGTGAAGGCACTGCACAAGAAGTTTAGGATTTTGTGATTTGCAAATATGCTGCATCATGCTATAGAACACAACATGCATCTAACAAAACTTTTCCCGCCCACCCGAATTCCTTAATTGACCAGAAATCTTCTAGCATCATGAAGCTGGCATATGAAAGAGCTGAGCTCTAAAGACACTAAGGTCACAGGACAGAAATCCTGACAGGGACAGGCATAGAATTCCTCACTATCAATAAATGTTGCTGAAGAACGCAAAGCTCCTCCAGAGACAATTAAAGCAAGATATCAAACATAGTCTTCCAAATTAGACCGTGATATCCCCCCCACCTTTTCTCAGTTTTTACTGACTTACAGAAGAAAAGCATATCATTGCATGCTCACTTTAAACTCAAAGAAGATTATATGGTAGCACATACCTGTACTACTTGTTTCTGTGGTTGTGTTGGCTGTGTGGTTGAAATTTGCATTTTGTCCCGAGTGCCCCGGGTACGTTCACTGCTCACCGAAGTCATCATATACAGTATATACAAAACAATGTATGTACAAAATAGAAAATCTGAAAGGAAAAAAAAAGAGTTAAGGCAGGGTACTGATTTGATACCCATATAACATACAAATGTAGTAGCTTGAACTCTTCCTGCCTTTACCACAAACTCTATACAAAGACTCCTGAGAAAGTAGCTTTAATACACTATTATTGAATTTATTGAAATCTTTACAGTAAAGGAGGAAATAAAGTAAATAAAAAGCATTTTTGTCAGCTGACTGGGATCTGTCTAGATCTCTACTTCCAGACAACATCAAAATCTCACAGGTTTTCCCAGTTATTTAACATATAGACTTTTCTATCTGTTACTCGACTGAAATTCTAGCTCCAGCTGTATCACTCCTTAAATTTCTTTAATGTCTGCTGTCTTGTTTTGATGCCTGGAATTTAACCACTCTCATACCCACTCAGAATGCTAACACAGAAGTCACATTCATAAACTAGGCTGTTCCTTTCTTGTCTATCATTAAACTGTTTTCCTGCACATAAACATGAGGTCATGGTCAATGCCCACTCTACTTCTTACCTCTCATTTATAAGAGAAATTATGATCCTGAATTAGAGAACTATACCTCTATGTATTGGGTCTGGTTGAGTTGCAGTTCATTTCCCCACAGTAGCCCGCACAGTGCTGTGTTTTGCATTGGCAGTTAGAAGGGTGCTGATAACACACCGGTGTTTTGGCTACTGCTGAGCACAGCATCAGCACTGTAACATTCCTTCCTTAGCTAAGGGCAAGATCCTGAGAGGGGACCCAAGTAGGCCAGCTGACCCAAACTGACCAAAGGGATGTTCCAGACCATAGGACGTCAGCTCAGATATAAAAGTTGAGGCAAGGAGCAGGAAGGTGGGCATTCATTGTCTAATGGTTGCCTGCTGAGAAACCTTCCCAAGCCCTGCTTCTCGGGAGTGGCCGACCATCACTGCTCATGGGAAGTAGAGAATAAACCCTGCTATCTTTCACTTCTGTGAGCGCAAGCTTCACTTTGCTTTTTGCTTTAAATAAACTGTCTCATCTCAACCCACGAGTTGTTTTCTTTTTTCCCACCTTGCTTTCTCTCCCCTGTCCCTCTGGGGAGTGATAGAGTGGCTGGGTGGGCACCTGGTATCCAGCCAAGGTCAACCCACCACACTCAACCCAAACTAGCTTAGGAATTTAGCGGTCTCTGACATTTGTAAGGAGTTGTATCCTAATCAACTAAGGAATTTATGTTTTCCTGGACTTTGCCATTTTGATTAGTTTAGTGTCAGTAAATGAAGATAAAAAACTCGAGTTAATTGAAAAATGTTGAGTGGTGCACCTAGAGGAAATTAACTCAAGAAGGTCTGCACACTCCAGAAAGCTTAATCAATAGAAAGTTTTTTGCTAAGAAGCAAATTCAGTAAAGAATTGTTTAAATAGAGAAGAGACTTAGATTAACTAGTGATGAATGTAAGCATCTTAGTGATAGCTAGAACAATCAGATACGAGGCTAGAGGTCAGCAAAATTAATCACACATGCTAGGGAACCTGCCAATGTGGGCCAGGTCACTCAAAGGACACGAGGAAGACTTCGACGATGAGGAAGTCAGAAGCCCCCTTTCGAGCCCCCTCCTCACATTCTTGCCAGAAAAAGGATGCTAGACGGCAGTCTTGCTCCATGAAAGAACATCAAGATGAAACCAGAGAATGGGTTTATGATGTAATGGGGTGGGTGGATCTTTGGAAGGAAGTTTCAGATGTTACAATGTATTTAAATCCTGGAAAACTGTATCAAAATGGGCACGTATAGTGAATTATTCCTCATGACTCCCAGCATGCTGCATTAAAGGAATGTCCAATTCAATGACACTTTGTCGTTGGATTTGATTACTGTGTTTCATTCCTTACCTTTAAATACAGTCTCTGAAGCCAATATTTTTATGTTCTCGCTCATGCTTAAAGAAATTATTTACAAAACTATCTATTACCCTGCTTTAAACATACCTTGGTTGTATGGCAACAAAGAAAACAAGAAAAACCACACCCTTGCACACCAGTACTATCCCATTTGTGGCAGTCAGTTTTCATTCTCATTCATCCTCTACCATTAATTTGAAACAAGAAATTTATTATTTCTCCTGTGTTTTCACAACATCTAAACTGATGCCTTAAGCCCCTAATGTTTTTTTATTTCTTTTAATATTTGTAAGACTTGTAAGTTTTATAAGCAGTGAAAGTAGAAACCCTCTCTTCTTTGCCCTTGTTCCTTTCCCTTTTCCCTGTAGCACCCTTGTTTACACATTCCTTAACCCTCTTACCCCATTCTATGCTCCCCATATCAACCCTACTCCTGAATCCAATAGAAATGTTTAGTCTTTTGTCAAGGTTAGGCCTAGACAGTTGACAGAACAGCATATCTGGGCCTAAACCACAGAATGAAGTCAAGAATTAGATAACTATGTACCCTTTGTGCTCTGATGATGATGAAGATGGGATGAATGGAGGGTCCCGAAATGCACCCCAGACTCATTTTCAGGGGGTGGACCCCGGGGCGGTCCAGAGGAAAGGCCACAGGGTGGATACATCTGGGATTGGATGGATGATGTTATAAAATGTAACCTCTCGGGCACAGGGGCACGCGCGCGTCTGGTAACATCTTAGCCTTGGCAAATAAAACCCTTTCTTATCTCACCCCTAATTAACTGCTCCGGAGATTTTTTCAGCACCTAAATCCCACGGCAACAAAACCAAGGTTAATTGACAAGCATGGTTTATAGTAGTAATGATAATTGGAAAGAGATCTCTCGACTGGTCAAAACAGTCACGTCAACTGCCTGCTTTCTGTCCCATGACGCTGGGAAGTAAAACCTGCAAATTTAGGGAACTAAGGACAACCTACAAGTGGTGTACCTGGGCAGAAGGAGCTGTGCAAACAAGCAGCAAAGTGCTTTTACTGCATCCCTGTGGTTTATTAATGTAATATAATAAAGCACGACTCAGCAGCTCAGATGGTAAGCAGTCAAACTTGTTATTTAAAGGAAAATGCCACCTTATATACCCTTCAGGGAGTATTTGATTTGCCTAGACCCAATCACAGTAGAACACATTGTCCATGTGTGTCAGTGTACTTCTGGAGACTACAAGACCCAGAATGCTTCACCCTGCATCCCTGGGGTACACCTCCTACACAGTCTAGATGTATGAACATGCCTCAGCACAAAACTTGTCAGGGCAGAAGCTTTGGTGCAAGCTGGCTAGCACCGAATTTGGTGCACAATAATGCTCATATGAAAACTGAGCACACTGCTGTGATTGTATGGACAAGGATGTGTTCAATACCCAATTGCTCACTAGCATTCACAAGGAACGAGCCATCATCATCATGGCCAGGCTTCCCGAACGAAGATTTGAGAAGGATTCTATCCACACTTGCTACAAGCACGCGGATGGCTAAAAAGGCCAATGCGAGACAGACAAGTCCGGTTGCAAAAGGCACAGTGGAGTCTCCTTAGGCGGTATTGGCAAGACATGGTTCTTTCTGCATTGCCTTTTCTCCTCAAGAATGATTCTGCGTGTGTTGTCAAAAGAAGCAGCAGCATTATGTACAGTGTGTCTCCATGTCTCCCGATTAGAGGCCAGAGTAGACCAATGATGGTGATCAGTGTGGTCAAAGCTGAGATATTGTTTCAGGGAGTCCTTGTATCTCCTCTTCGGGGCTCCTCTCTTCTGGCAGCCAGTGGCAAGTTCACCACAGAGTACGATCTTAGGAAGGCAGTAGTCCTTCATCCTTGAGACGTGTCCTGCCCAACGCAGCTGTGTTCTCAGCAACATGGTCTCAATACTCATAACCGCTGTCTATTCAAGAATAGACGCATTAGTCACGTAATCAGTCCAGTGGATGTTTAGGATTGTACGGAGGCAGAGCTGATGGAAGTGTTCTAAGAGTTGCAAGTGGTGGTGGTAAACGACCCATGATTCAGACCCATATAAAAGAGTAGACAGTACGATGGCTCTGTCAACACTAATCTTGGTACTTTTCTTCAGGTGTTTATTACACCAAACTCTTTTATGAAGCTTTCCGAAAGCTCTATATGCCTTTGCTAACCTGTTGTCTATCTCTTTGTCAATCTTACTGTCCGAGGAGATGATGCTTCCCAGATAATTAAACTGTTGGACTGACTTGAGATCTGATTTGCCAATGATGATGTGGGAATGATGGAAGGTTTCCTGAGGTGCAGGTTGGTAGAAAACTTCTGTCTTCTTCAAGTTGACTTCCAGACCAAAAAGCTCAGCAGCCTCTGCAAAGCAGGATGTTAAACGCTGCAGAGTTGCTTCTGTGTGGGCCACATATCAGTCATCAGCATAAAGCAGTTCCTGGACAAGATGGTTTAAAGTCTTAGTATGGGCCTTCAGTCGCCTTAGGTTGAATAGGCTTCCATCGGTTTGATATCGGATGTAGATACCGTCTTCTTCATTGAGGTCTGCCGTGGTCCTTTGGAGTATCATGCTGAAGAAGATTGTGAATAGAGTTGGTGCAAGAACGCAACCTTGTTTCACACCACTGGTTATTAGAAAGGGCTCAGAAAGTGCGTTGCCATATCTGACTTGGCCGTGCTGATCCTCATGGAGTGAGATGATCATTTTGAGGAACTTGGGGGGACATCCTAATCGTTCCAAAATCTGCCACAGACCTTTTCTGCTCACAGTGTCAAAAGCTTTGGTGAAATCAACAAAAGTTACATTGTCCTTTATTCTGTTCCCTACACTTCTCTTGCAGTTGACTGAGGTGCTCCTATTGGCTCTGAAACCACATTGGCTTTCAGGTAGAATTCCTTCTGTGATAGCAGGTATTAATCTGTTCAAAAGTATTCTTGCAAGGATTTTACCAGCAATGGAGAGCAGAGTAATACCTCGGTAGTTTGAACAGTCTGATTTAACTCCTTTCTTCTTATACAAGGTGGTGATGACTGCGTCATGAAGGTCTGATGGTAGTTCGCCTAGTTCCCAACAGCGCGCCACGAACTCGTGAAATTTAGCATGGAGTGCAAGGCCCCCATGCTTCCAGACTTCAGGTGGGATTCCATCAACCCCAGCTGCCTTGCCAGTCTTCACCTGCTGTATGGTCTTAAGAGTTTCTCCCATAGTAGGGGCAACATCCAATTCATTTTTCACCGGTTGTTGTAAGATGGACTGAATTGTTGAGTCTTGAACGACACAGTTGGTACTGAAAAGAGTCTGAAAATGTTCGGACCATCGATTCAGAATGGAAATTTTATCTGTGAGAAGCATTTGACCATCTGCACAGAGTAAAGGGCTTTGAACCTGATGTGTAGGTCCGTACACTGCTTTCAAAGCCTCATAGAATCCTCTGTAATCACCTGAATCTGCGCATAATTGACAAACTTCGCTGAGAGCAGCAATGTCGATGTTGAGACGTGATAGTTCATGGGCAATTAGGGCAGAGCGATGCTCAGGACGACCACTATCCACAGTATCGAGCATGGTTCTGATGTTCCAGCATGCTAGTGTCAATTTGAACACACCTTTAAAGGCAGGTGTATGCCTTTGACTCTTTATCTTTATTTGACCGCTTCAGAAGATGCCCGTTGGCCACAGTTAACCAACTGGGTGAAGGGTGGAGATGAGCTTTGGTTAGGTCACCTTTTCTAGGCCCCTCTCCGTGTGGAGCAAGCAGTGCTCTCCTTGAAAAAGGCTGCTTGGTCATTCAGGATGCTGCTGAAAGAGATTGTCATCCCTAGGGTCAGTCTCAAGTGACCAGTGTCCTAAACCGCCTGCATGCAGGGTTGGGTCTGAGGTTTTCAGTGCACCTTATCACCTGCCGTTTCAACCCTCACCTGTCGCTACAGGGCTTTACAAATGTGGATATATCCTTCGAGTCTGCGCAGTGGATTTTTTAGGTGAGGCACAGCATGTGCAGAACTGGTCCCACCCTTTACTCCTAAGATTCATCTGCCAGGGCCTAGCAAGCTTGGACGGTGGCAGCGAGGTCCTCAGGACGTAGGTATAATTAGAGTATCCTTCTCTTGGATGGATGGCCTTACAGGGTTAAGCGAGCTCCATCTGCCAGGGTTTGGAATTAGAGTTGTCCTTCTCCTAGGATGACTGCCGGAAGGCTAGCGAGCCCATCCTGCCCATGGACACATTTTATCTGACCCTTCAGTTTTGACCTGTCTGGCATAGGAGACCCTGCTGAAGGCATGTACCACTGCCAGCACAGCTCGCAACCTCATAAGGGCACACAAGCTTCTCCCCCACTAAAATGATTTGGATGAGCCTTTCTCTCCCTACTTTTTCCCCCCAGTCGCCTACACTCAAACCCAAGGACATTCCCTTGCCCTAAACACCCTTCCAAGACACTATAATTCCAAAACAAACCATTCCTGGGCAGAAGCCCAGCACATCCCACCCTCACTACAACAATGCTGGAACAGGGAGCGATCCTGACACACACCTGGGCGGGACAGGCACACAGATAAGGGGTCCCCGCACCTATCCCACAGCCCCAGTCCAGCCTAAAGCCCCCAACTCCAGAAAAACACACCCTAACCTTAACCCCCCCCATGTCACCACAGGCCAGGTCTTTCCTCACACCGCACACCCACGGCCCTCCAAACGAGACTTCCCCGCCTGCCCTTCCGCTGGTCCGAGGATCCCACAGTCCCACCTGGCCCCCTCCCCCAAACAGGACTGCCCCACCCACCCTCCCGCCGGTCCGGGGATCTCTCAGGCCCACCCGACTCCCTCCCAGTATCCTCCCGGCCCGACCCGACCCGGCCTGGCCCCGCAACCTGGCGACCATCCTCTATGGCAGGCGGCCAAGGAATGGGTACTCAACAATTAAAGTATCAGTCAGCTCATCATGATTTGAGCCTACCACAATAAGCAATGAAAAACATAAAAACAAACACCCTTAATAGAGAACATGACAGAGAGCACTAACCTCTCTGAAAGACAAGCTAATAGCTTCACTTATGATTGTCTGGAATTAGCCTACTGTGTTTTAAGATATCTTAACTCCACTGGGTCTCAATTTGCTATTGGAGCCTTGTTTGTTTTTCAGGATGAAAGGATACTTTAAGGAAAAGGGCATGCACAAAAATATCTGAAACACTCCTGGGGGGATTAAGTGGCACACCTGTGGAAACAGAGCCCAAATAACCTGAACCTGATTTTTAAAGAATATCCTCATCTTGCTGACCATGCAGCCCATGAGCAGCACAATTTGATAACAGGTCTGAAGCAGAAAACCAGCGAAAGTCAAAGCCTCTTCCTGGCAGCAATATAAACTTGCACTTGCTTCAGACAACCATGGAAACACTATATAAACAATTTTCCCCTTTTTAAAGTTACCAAAACCAAAAGTTATTTCCCTGCTACCTCAGCTGCTGAGGCTGCGGTTCTCCCTCTGCCCAGGGGAGGAGAAGGGAAAAGCAGCTAGGAGCTGTCTACTCTCTTTTTTTTCTCGACTCCCTACAGCTGCAGCTGCCAACTCCCTCGCCTTTGAAAATGAGGGGGGGGGGGGGGGGGG
>NW_020885018.1:526724-551379 GCF_003945725.1 Corapipo altera | reverse complement strand
GGCCGAGAAAAGGAAAAAAAAAGTCAGAAGCTGCTTTTTATCTTTTTTTTCCTCTGCCTGCTGCAGTTTGCTGCTGGGCTCCTGTCAGCCCCCCCGCATGAACTCCCGGTAAACTCAGCTTGGAACACATCCCGGCATGGCCCCGGGAGGGAATGCCCCTCCCCCCGACAGCCCTGGTTTTAAACACAATTAATACAGCCCGGCACAGCCTCCCCAGGGAAAACTCCTCCCCTGGCGAGTCCCGGTTTTTTCTACAGGTAGCACAGAGTCCGGCACAGTTTTTCTAGGGAAACCCCTCCCCTGTCGAGTCTCGGTCTTAGCTACAGATAACACAGAGCCTGGCACAGCCCCCCACCCAGGGAAACCTCTTTCCCTGGAGGCTCCAGGGGCGGCAGCCCGGCACTGGACTTGACTCCTGTACAATCCCTGAGTGAATATCAAAACTCCTGTGTCCGCCCAGGACACTTCGACGAAAGGGGTAACAGTACAACCCCCATCCCGACGTTTTAACACCATGTCCTTCACCCACAGCTCCCTGACGTGCTCACAAACACTAACACTTGACTCAGAAAGAGTCTTGTCAGAGAGCAACCAGCCAACCCTGCCACTCCCAGCAGTGACTGGTCCATTCTGATGTCTCTTCCCAGCATATATGCTGGGCATTATATTCCACGGCATGGGATATCCCTTTGGCCTGTTCAAGCTAGCTCTCATGGCTGTGCTCCCTCCCAGCTTTCATGTGCACCAGCTCTCTACAGAGCCTGAAATATTACAGGACTATCAGTGTTATTCTCACACTGAATCCAAACCACAGTATTGTAACAGCTATCAGGAAGTAGCTTAATTCTATCCCAGCCAAAACCAAGTGTATCACAACAACATCATAGACAGAAGATGAAGATCAACAGAAGCATAGGGAGTCAGCTACATTCTGTAGCCTGCCACCCTAGCCTAATTTCCTACAAAAAACATCAGTTCACTCCACAGGCTATGCATCCCACCTGCGAATTCTACTTTGTCCTTGGCAACAGTGTGTTTCGTGTTCAGTATCCCATCCTCATCGCCAAATATGTATTAGAGAGGGTTCGAGCATACTGAAACCTGAAACCATGACACCATTGGAAGCTCAACAAAAAACAATATTTATTACCAAGAGGTGGCCAACAAAATGAACAAGCCCAAAAGGGAGGAAGGAGGAGAGAAATAAACCCCCAGCATGACCTCCCCAGTTACCCAGCTGTTGCCCATAAAGTTATCTTACCGACCTAGCATGCCTACAATTACCCATAGCAGAAGCTGCATCCTTGGAGAGTCAGTAAGTTCACAAACTGGCAGGCATCCCCGCCAAAGGCAATGTTGTCCTTGAGGTGAAGCTAGCTCCCTTCCAAGAAAGAGCTATCTGCTTTTTATACAATTGAGTGACCTCAACCTAGGCCGGCATGGCCAGCACCACCCAGCCAGAGGCCCTCAGTCTAACCCCCTTTGTAATGTAAGTGCATCTCTTCTGCGCACGTGTGGCTTTCCCTGCGCCTGCGTACTGCACTCGGGGGTCTTTTCCAAATGAGTCTGGGGGCGTCCTTCATCGTTATAGTCTTCACTTTTTCCTTCAAGCGACCTTGGAGGACGATTAGCCAATCACAGAACACCAATTAAAACAGTTTATACAAGAAGCTCTCTCTCCAAGGACGAGGTACCCATCTATCAGTACTTGTTGTCTTATAACTTAGCAGGGAAAGAACAAAACTTTTACAATTGTCTGGGCCAAACACAGACCAAAAGTATCAGCATAAATTCACCCTGATACAGGCAGGGACAGGCAGACTTTGTCCCAGTTGTTGTTTTGGCTGACAAGGAGACTGGCTTTAGCCCCTGCTAGTGTGACACAGGCAGGGGCGGCAAATGCAGGTGCTGTGAAAGCTCTAAAAACCATTTGGCGTTGCGGCACGGGGGGGGGGGGGGGCTGGGGCCACTGACTTTGCAGAAGCAACGGGACCCAGTCCTGCCCCTGTGGGGATCAGAACTTTTCCAAGAGCTGCCCCAGGCATGGCAAGGAAAGTAACCCTTTCCCCCATAGCTGCTGACCCTGCACAAGCAGCTGCCATGAGTGCAAGTATTGTGAAAGTTTTAAAACCAGCCGACAACTCTGCGGTTGTCACGGCAACTGGAGTGCCTGCTCCCATGGCGAGCGGAGCAGGGCCGGGAGCGGCGGAATTCGTACAGCCTGTCCCAACGTGGGGGGGGAAGGTTTCAGTTGTTTCAACTAGTGAAGGAGCTTTGGTCAGTGTGGCAAACGCAAGGGTGGCAGCTCCCTCGGGAGCAGCAGGAGCTGACGCTGCCCTGAGGGCGGCGCTGACCGCTGGTGCAGGGAGAGCAAGTCCAGCTGCGGGACAGTTAGAGTCTGGGTTTGGTACAGGAGCTGCTGCCGCTCCAGCAGACGGAGTGGGGACCGCAGCAAACGCAGACTGCTCCTCAACTGTGGCCGGTACAGACACAACTACCCATGATACCTTGGCAGCTACAGGCAAGATGCCGGCTAAAACTGCAGAAGCTGCAGAAAGAGCTGAAGTAGTGGCTGTAACCGAGGTCCCAGCCCCAATCGACATCGGAGCCTCTGGCTCTGCCATTAGGGGCAGAGACAGAGCTGTCACTCTCCCTCTAGCCCTCCCAACCCTTCACGATCCTTCCACCAGGATAGAACTTTTAACAACACCCACAAACATGAAAGCTGAAAGCTGCCGGTGCAGTATATGTAGTAGTTGCAATGGTATCTCTGACACAAACACATCTGATGACGAAACAGGCTATAGCTCAGAAGTATCAGCAACATATCTTCAGCTCAAAAAGCTGTGGGAGCTGTGTAGATCTGAAGGAAAGCAACTGATTTGTCCCTAACAAGCGAGACTGAAAGAACTGTTGACTCCTGTGTCCCCTGTATTCTAAAACTGTTACAGGCTCATAGCCTGTGAATGAATGTCTCTACCCTAACTCAGTTAGGGGGGAGCTGTGATAAAAACCAAAAGGGGAGGATACTGTTTTATTTTGAATGTAAACTAATAATGTTTCAGAGATTGAATATTTGCAGAAAGCTTTCTGCAGCAAGCAGACCTCAAAACTGTGCCACCAGAACTCAAACTGAGAATCATAAAAGCAACTTTTGTACAGTAAATTAATGCCTTAATAACTGCAAGTGAAATACACCAAGGCAAAGAGTTTTGGACTGCAATAAAATTCCTGAAATGAGTCAAGAGTGAGTAAAAAGGCTAGCATAAAAAACTTCTGACACAGTTGAGAACTGTTGTAAGATCAACTTGTAACTTCTAAAGGTGGTACATATATAAAAACCAAACAATGCTATGATTATTGTATCTGTTTGTTATCTTCTCTTCTATGTTACTTTTGAGCTTCCCTTGTTGTTAGTTTAATTGTAGAAGAATTGAAAGCTTATATTGCTTTTGCTACATGAATTATTTTAAAGTTTGTACTTGCATATATTTTGTTCCAGCAGCAGTTTGTAAACACTGTTTAAAACATTTGTGTCTCTTTAGCTACTGCAGCTTGTGAAAAATTCCTCCTGAAGGAGTGATCTGATGAAAAGTCCATATAAGATTTTCATGTGATTGTGAAATCATATTTATATACCTTGTACGCCTTAAAATGCTTTCTTATCTAGTGTCATCTAGGAATGTGTGCGTGGACGCTGAATTACATAGAAGAAATCCTATATTAAGACAGAAAAAGGATAAGAAAGTAGCTCAAGTGCTGAGGCAGCACTGGTTTTCTGAAATCCATGAGATCCTAAGACCTGACTTACATCATTGCCTGCAATTTTTAAAGCAAACTGGTAACATAGTTGTTAAGATGATTTGTTTAAAGTACTTAAAAGCTTTGCTTATAATCACTTTTAGATTTATTGTTTTGTTGGTGCTCGCATATATAAACGCACCTAACTCAATACGTGAGGATGCTTTTATCCATGGAGATAAGAGGCCCCTATATGACCACTTCATGAGGTAAAGATGATCGACTGCAGTCTGGGACAGGCTGGAACAGGACAGCCTGCCCCCGATAAGGCCTAGAATCTGTCCAGAGAGTATAAGCTCTCTGTGGTGAGCTACTGGCACTGCCAGGGTGCTGTTTGCATCCAAATGCAGCCTGCTTCAAGTAAGCTCCTGATTGGCCTATTAAATCTGTGACTGGCAGTTAATCACTTTATGTGATAAAAGCACAAGTTCCTCTCACACAGTCAAAATGCAGGAATTCCAAGATTCAAAGTTCCTGTGAAATTGACATCAGACAGTCACACTTCATCGACTCACAAAACAAAAATAAACAGGGTTTGCCAAGAAACATCAATTATGTGGATTCAGGCCTTGCCTATAGCCATATTAAAGATCCACATACAATCCAAGGCGGAAAACAACATGATTCCTATTTACATAGAGGAAAGTTTATTTGTAAAATTGTTTAATGGTTTAAGATCTGCTTTGCAGGAACTGCAGAGATTCATCGTGTCATCTAAGCCTATGAACTCCTGTTCATCTGTTCCAGCCCAAGAACTGAGTCTATATTAAACAATGGGACTGAAACTCTTGCAAGCCAAACAAAAGAACTGTTTCAAATCCAGCAGACCATCTCCATCGTGGTCAGAGTTATTATCAAGAATCCTCAATTTGCTACCCAGAAGAGAAAAACCTCTGTTCCTGAGACGAGTAGAACAACAGAGACCATTACAAGGACTGTTAAAATAATGTTTAAGCTTTTTCTTGTCTGTATTGTTTAATACTACCAGTAACTATGAATTGAGTTTAGAACCTAAATTTACATTCGGCTTTAGCAAAATGCACCCAACATTCTTCATGAGAGTGAGTGCTGAATTTGCACTATAGATTTGGCTAAAATTTGGCAACAAGTTTAAATTATATATATTGGATAATTCTGAAAAGCGTCTCATTAAGTTTCCAAAGATATCTTCTACAGACTTACTTCATAGTTACCAAACTAAACCTAAATAGAACAACCATTCATGTTAGTAGAATATAGTGTTAGATCTGCATAATAGCTTGTTGTATGATTAGTGTTATAAGTATTAATCATCTTACTGATATAATGTTAAGTAGTAGAGATTGAACAAGATCTTTGAGTCTTGTCCAATTTCTAAAGGGGGGACTGATGCCTTAAGGTCCATCTAGTTTTTTTGATTTTCCTAATTTTTATAAGCTTTATAAGTAGTTATATAGTAGAAGTAGATTTAGAAGCAGCAGCATTTATTCCTTTACCCTTAGCATGGTAACTACACACATTCCCCAACCCTATCACCCCATTCCATGCTCCCCATATCAATTCTACCCCTGAATTCCATTAGAAAATGTTTAGTCTCTTGTCAAAGTAGGCCTATTTTGTTTAGAGAACACTTGTAACTTGGCCTAAACCGCAAAAGTACAGTCAAGAACTGGGTGAATATATGCCCCTTGTACTCTGAAGATGATTGATGAAAAGAGGGTCTCGAAAAGCCCCTAGCCCCAATTCCCCAGGGGCGAACCGAGGGTGGATCAGGGCAAAAGCCACAGGGTGGAAATATCTGGGATTGGACAGACAATATTATAAATTGTAACATCTGTACAGAGGGACTTGCGTGCATCTTGTAACCTTATGCCTCAGAGGCACAAATTAAAACCCTTTCCTTATCTCACCTCCAAAACTAATTTGCCTCAGAGTTTTTTTCTCCCTGAATTTTCTTTAGGCAACAGGGTTAACAGTGGGTCTGTCAGCTCTCTGGGAGAAGATATTGACTTGGGAAACTTGCGAGTATATCCTTGAGATAAGAAAACTATGTATGCAGCCCTAATGAAAGAAAAGACAGTCCTGTGGTAACCTCAATATAGCCTTGAGCCTTGCCAAATATATCAGCAATAAATAATAGCCAATTAAAACACTGTTGCTTGCTTACCTAAAAAAAAGTTGCTGCTTGCTACTAACAAGGGATATAAAAAGGCACATGTGAAAAATAAAGAGAGACTTGTATTTTGCTCTGAACTTGACTGTTAGTGTATTTTTATTGACCGCCACAACAACAAACACTCTTCTTAATATCCACTAAGTTGTTAGTTGAAATTATTATTCTGGCAAGTCAATCAATAATTAGCATAGAACACCCTCCAATCTACAGAAATTAATAATTTCTCATTACCAGCCAAAAAAAGTTCATTTCAAGGATTACTATTCTTAAACTATTGTTATACAAAGGAAGAAAGAAATATACAAATAGGTCTTACAAATAAAGACAGCATTGGTTTGGAAGACAAAGGAAGTGCTCACCATCAAAAACTGGAGTTAGGTGAAGGCTCACACATCCAGAGCCCCTCTCAAAAGCATGATGTGGAAGGGGGATTGAACAGTGCATGTTTTCCATAAATAGAGCAAGTTTCAATCATGAAAGTTAAGCAATGTGATTAGCATTACTTTAAAAATAAAATCTTCTAATCTCACAATATCTATCTTTGCTATTATCCCAGTGTCTCTGCCTAACAGATGTATTTTACATTTTAGTACAGACTGATGCCTATCCTTGCTTTAATCAAAATCTGCCAGCTATACCCAGTAAACATCCAACAGAATTGCCCTCAGTTTCTTTATAACTATTCAAATTTCAGAAGCACCAAGTGCCCTTATTTATACAGAAATTTCAGAAGGAGGAATCTAAATTTCTCCATATTTAACTTTCACTGGTATTTAAAAAAAAAAAAAAAAGACAATTGCACCTGTCTTAGTTTAACAAGACAAAAATGTTTGCTAAGGAGGGCAGGTTAAGAAAAAAACAAACTCCTCCCTCTAAGTTATAATAACTTTGAAATGAAGAGACTTTAGGCCTTCAGGTTTGGAAAAGAAAATAACAGCTCTTTACTAAATATATATATATATAACAGAACAAGCAACTATTCCATAACCATGACTTTCACCGAAAACAATGAAGTACTTTTTGCCTTTCGGCGCAGTTATAACCACACCCAGCAGGGAGCGCTGGCACGCAGTGGGAGGCAGGGGCTGCAGTGACTCACTCATGGTCACCAGGGGGCGCTGTTGGGCCCCAGCAAAATGCGGGAGCTGCAGTGACTCCCTTTCAACCAGCAGGGGGCGCTGTTGTGCCTCGGGAGAAGCAAAGGTTGCAGTTACTCACTGGTGGCCGGCAGGGGGCGCTGTTGGGCTCTGGGAGGTGCAGAGGCCAGTCAAGGGAGCAGTGCCGACTTCCAGATAAACCCCATGTGGCAATGATGGGTCTCAGTGGCAGCAGACAGTCTGGGACATCAGGATGAGCACCACAAGGACTCTCTCACCGTTTATCAGAGTGGAGGGGGTTAGAAACTCCTCCACGGATTTGCGCTGGTCCTTGGTAGCTCCAAAAGGTGCCCAGGCAGTGATGGCAGTCCTCAGAGCAGGCATCACAGTGCGCATGGGGTGGAGGGACAAGCCAGGACCCCTCTCGAGCTACTGCGAGTCTCAGCTAAGCAACCACCAAGTACTGAAGGCAATGGAACCAGAGGGGGATGGAAATAAGCAACGGTGGAAACTGAGGTCTCCCTTCACCTCACCAAAGAAGCAGGGCAGAAGTGAGCAAATTTCCTCTCCTCCAGTCTACTGCCCAATGCTCCCCACCCCACCCCACCTGGCTACAGGGGGAGATGGGGTTTCCCTTAAGCAATTCAGCCAGTGTGCCAAGGTTATTTAGCCTTTCAATAGGACAGTCATTAAGGTCTGAGCTAGAAAAACAATGAAGCCTGATGTTTATCTTACCCTAGCAGAGACTGTTGGTGTGGAAAATTCACCAAGAAGTATAAAGCTATGACAGCACCAAAATTGGAGAAGCCTAGGCAACTTCCACCTAGGGCTTTATCTTTCACACAACCAAGGCAATCTTCAGACTGCTAAAAACCTGGTTAGCAAAACCCACCCAGCTCTGCTGATGTCAGAAGACAACACTCCTGATTTGTCCTGGTCCTGGACAATCAAAAGGCAGTGAAGGTCCTAGAAGATTCAGGAGACTCAATCTTTTGTAGGAAATGAATAAGACGATTTTATTACAAGAAGGGGTTTCCATGGTTGCCTTGTGCTGAGATACCTGGAGGCCATTTTATTTGGGGAGTTGGGGAGCCATTTTGTGGCCGAGGACTGGTGGGCTGCTTACTGTTCTGCTTACAGTTACTTACTGTTACTTACAGTTAGGCTGTGAAGGCAGGCCAGAAAGCATGTAAGGCAGTAAGACCAGTCTGGGCTCACTGCCAAGAAACCATGCGGCCAGGGGCAGGGAAACAACTTGATAGGTTGGTTAAAACAACCAATGGACTGCAAGACTATATCACCTTTTAAGGAAGAAAAGAGCAAGGCTTGGCATGGGAGGAGCGAGGGAGTGGTTATGTAAATCAGAGGGTCTTAAAAGGGCTCATCCCTCCCATTCCGGTGTGCTCAGACCTGGTCATGAGTTCGGTGAACTCAGCACGCTGTTAATAAAGTTCTTTGTTTCACTTTATTTGGCCGTCTCCAAAATTTTAATTAGAGATATTTGTCACGCTTATGTTTCAGATATCAATATCTACAAAGTCACTATTCTCATCTTTTGATGTCTTTCTGCAAGAACATCACCATTTTAGATAGCAACCAGCTGAACTTGTGTAATGGGTTTGTTATTCTCCCTGAGAAGAAAAACGGAAATAGGATAGGTCATTTGATGTGTATTCTGCCAATAAGATATTCCATACCATGCTATGTCAGCCCAGATATATAAACAGACAGGAAGGAAGCGAGCTCTCTCTTCTCTTCCGGGTACTGAGCAGAGCAGTTCAGGCAGTTCCTTTGGGGGAAGAAGAGCATTGGTTGTGGGGAAGTATCTTTATTTTTAGTTCTCCTCTGTATGTATAGTGTTTATATCATTTTCCCTCTTTGTGTAAATACATAAACCGTCTTTTCTTAGCAGCTTCGATTTGGCAATTGTGTTTTCCCTTCTTTTTCCCCCCTTTCCCCCCCTCCCCTTCCGTCCGGAGGACTGGACACAGGCTCAGTAGATATCTGGCATTCAGCCAAAGTAAACAACTACAACTTCCACATGCAAAAAAAATAAAATCCTGCTTCCTGTCCAAACTAATTATAAGCTTCATGTTTGCAAGGACCTGCAAGATGCACTAGTTACCAGCACTTACTATTGACTGTAATGAAACTTTAGGTAACAGAGACAGACTAACTGCATGTTATTTTCTATCTAAGCACCACTCTCAGGACCATCAGAACTAGAGGATCTTATTAGACCATAACACAGACCAGATCACAGTTATTGCCATGAAATAGACAAAAAAAAAAAGAGAAGCCTGAACTGGTCAACATAGAAATATAATATATAGAAAAAGGCAACCATCATGGGGATCATGTGAGGAAGGGGTAACAGCAAGTTCATTTTTAAAGTATGTTTCTTTGTTGAGGAATATTTTAAGAAAACTTCTTGCCTGCCTGATATTCTAAGACCTGAAGGACAAATTAAATACATATTCCTGTCATCTTTGATAGAAGGACCTAATTTCTTGTCCTCTGTCATAGAAAAGGCTTTTCTTATGCAAACCCTCTCTAAAAGCTACCAAAGTAGAAGAGAGAATGTATTCCCATCACTGAGCACACCATATGCTGTCCTGAACCATCAATTGACTCAGTATCTTGGGTCAGAGAACATACAGAGACCACAATGGCTCAGAGGCGGTCCCTAGTACTTGCACAGCCATGCACAGACTCTACTTCCTCTTGCTATGGGAAGAAAGGAACAGCTCCATTTCCAAGAAGTCTGCTCTCTTATTTTCTAGCCTAAAGAGATAAAAGAAAATATTAGCCAAGTCAGTACACAGTATACTCACTGTTTAGACCATAACAACTACATTCAGTGGTAAAGAATCATCAGTATTGCAAATCTCTTCATACCAGTTTCTCTGGGTTTGGAACAATCAACAAAGAAAAACAGAAAAGGTAAAGCCCTTGCTATTTTCCCTCCTAAGGTTTCCTTAGTAGCATCCACTGAAAGGGCACTACAGTGTCTACAACTTCCAAAAAGCAGCAGCTAGCAGAACTACAGCCTGGACGCCCCCTGCAACAAATACTCAGACTGAATTATACACTGCATTAACTAGGAGGCCTGTAAAAAACATTAACTCGTTCTTCACAAAAGGAAAGGTTTATTGTAGCCAAGGAAAAAACCCAGGGTTTTCAGGGATGGAAATAATTACCCTCTGCAGCCAGAACACAGCCTTCTGAAGTCACACAAGTGAAGGATGGCTGAGCACAGTTTGGGACAAAATATGACAAGATGACAAGAGTTTTAATTCACGTTTAGGACATGGTTGTATATTCATTCAAAGTTCAATCCATAGCGCAGGTAAAACCCAAACAGTTTATTCCATTAAAATCAAGTTTCAACTCATATCTAATACCACACAACTGCAAGCTGTCACCATAGAAACAGTACCGAGAACTAAAAGCTGTAAGAGATCATTTTTATTTCTCTGCCAACTCTGGATTGCTCCTTCTGTGGTCACAACCATTGTTAGCATTTTGTCCAGCTTTAAACAAGGTGGGTTTTATTAGTTTCCTTTGATAAAAAAAAACTCTACCTGCTTCAGTCAGAAAACTTGATTTTACCCCAGGTTTTCCTACTTTATTTTGAGCATTATTTTTCTCATGATCACAACTTCTCAACTTGGTGTCATGTGTAAATTCACTTATTCTTGTTATGTTGCTCTAGAATTTTCCATGAGGCCAGGTCTACGCAATCTACACCAAAATGATACCAAACTATCCAATAGAGATGAAGGATTAACAATCTTTATGACTTCAAACATACTACACACTAGAAAGGAGCAGGTAAATAAAGTGCCCTCCACACAATTTTATCAAAAAGTCATCCAAGGTGTTCTTGTGTGTTTAACATTAAAAAAGATTAAGAAACTAGAAAGTGGGAGATAAATTTCATTTTGATTTTTTAAAGAAGATAAATTACATATGATGTCAAACTGCCCAAATTTTTATCACACTTAATTCAGTATTTATTTTCTTTCCAACAGAAGTGTAAGTCCTTAGGTTGGACTTTTATGCTGTTTGGCTGCCATGTGTTTTCTGTCTCCAGAAGGAGGTTCTCACTCTCCTCTACCACTTCTTTCCAAGAATGTGCAAAAGAACCTTTTAAGTTCAAACAATCTGAATTAGCAAATAGTTTTAAAGAAAAACTTCCTTCCTATTGATAGACCATTAAGAAATTTTTTCACAGAAATTTATTCACTCATTTTGTTAAAGATTACATTTCCTTTAAATATATTTTTGTATTCTGCACTAAACTAACAGCCCTTGATTCCACAGATGTATGCTGACTTTATATACTGTGCAATGCAACATTAAAATGCCTAAATAGAAAGTCTGTTTTCTAAAACATGCCAAGAAGATATTAGTCACCTATTTTACCATCAGTCTAAAAGACCAAGCACTCTGCTCCAAGATCAAGTTATTCATTTTGAAAGAAATGGGACTTGTACTCTTCACATCTCAGCTTATTTATATTAATTGCATCATTTCACTCTCAGAATTCTGAGACTGCACCTTTAATATACACTTTGCTAACTAAGGTGTTCAATTCTAGCAACAGTATTAAAATATTACAGGTATTAGCTTTAGAGATCATACTGCACCTCAACCTAAATTCTCCTAAATGCTGTATGTACATTAAACCATCATTTACAATCCGCACACTTCCAAAACAGAACATATACGACTTTTTATCACTATCAGACAATCAAATGCTAGACCTGTTTTTCCTCACAGAACTGCTGAATTATAGCCTTCAGTTCAGCTAGAGCAAAGACAGCCAATTATTCCTTATTTGCAAGAACAGAAATCATTTGGATTTGAAATATTCATCTTATTGCATTTTCACAGCACTTTAAACACATATCCCAGACCCACCCACCCCTCCACCTATCAAGAGTCAAGAATTACTGTTACCACCACCCCTACACTAAATTCAATCCTTAATCCACCTCCTTCTCAAAGGCATGTAAGAGCATATGGCCCTGAGTTTGTCTGAAAGACTACAGATCTATGTCAAGTAGTTTACCTAGAGAAGAAGAAAGCTTTGAAAAGGGTGTCTCAATGCATATAAATACCTGAAGGGAAGGCACAAAGACAGAGCCAGGCTCTTTTCAGTGGTACCCAGCGACAAGACCAGAGGCAATGGGCACAAAGTGTTTATCATAAAAAAACTATGATTCAGTTAACATTTAAAACCAAATAGAAAGAGGAAACAAAAATGTTTTCAGAAGCCATATGCTTCATTCTATATTATTATATCCACCATCCTCAAAACACTTAACAAAACAAATACAATAAAAAATAATAATTTATTTTCTTTGCTCAAAAGCAATCTCAATATGGTCTCTAAAACATTCTACTTCCAGGAACAGTATTTTAGCAATAAGAAATACAACTGAAATGTTCTAGATGAAGCCTATACCACACACAGTAAAATTGAAAAAAACTTCCTCTCTCTACAGCTAACTATTAAAAATTTTTAGGAATATCATCATGGCTACTGAATTTAAATTTTACACCTTCAACTACAGGGCTGCCTAACAGATTAAGATGGGTACTTCCCCCCCCCCCCCCCCCAAAACTGGGTACAACCTAATAATTTAAATCTGAAGGTTAAGAGAATATTTGTTTTCTCCATTTAACTTTGGATTCAAATACCGAATGATTCTGTAACACAAATTCCATTGAATCTGCATTTTCTGCAAGATTTTTTGGTTGAGTTTTCCCTTAGCTTCCATAGATTTTAGTGGTAAGTTTGTAACTCCAAAGTCCCCTCAAATTGTCAAATCCTTTTGCAAATCATGACACCAGGAGCTTTTTTGAGGACTGGTCAAAACAATGCAAGGGAAACTGTAAATTTCTGAATTTCCATGCCTTTGTTTTTATTACTATAAATACTTTTTTAAAAATCAACATACTGATAAAACCACAACTAGAACAGAGCTTGACAGATTCTCACTCCTCTCTACCTCCTTTAAATTGTTGAGGTTATAAACACAGAAGCTGGCTCACTTTCCACAAAATTAATTTACACCAGTTAATCCAGTTTCTCAGTGTAACCCTTCAGGAGTCCCAAACATCATTAATGCTGCAAAGTGATTTAGCCTTGCTTGCTTTCAAGTTACCTAGTGTAAGGTTAAAAATAAATTCTTTAAACAAGTAAGGTCAAACCACCACAGAGAGATCAGGCCCAGGTATAAATACTGAGTCAGCCAGGTAGGAATCCAAACCCAGATTCCACTAGAGAATGTGATATAACCAACCTAGTAAATATTAAAAAAGCAAAGCCTCAGAAGGCCAAGTTGCTACCATTTGTTGTGAAGGGCTCTGTTTCAATGGCAAGTGCTGCTCCTCCTCTCTTTCCCTTCCCTCAGATCCAGCTCAATTTGTCTTCTTGAAAACAGCTGCTCTCACGCCAGAACGACCTCTCCATTGCACCAGCCACCACCACCCCAGAGGCTATCACCTTGATCTGCTGCTGTATTATAAGTATTCAGTATTTACTCAAGTTGTGATGACTAAGGACTGATTACTGCTTGGTAGCTAGAGACGAAGCAGGCCAGCTCTCATGAGCTTCCCCTTACGTAGCTCCACACCAAACCTGAAGTTTCTGTTCCACAAGGCTGCATGTTCCTTTGAACGTAACCAAGAAGGCTCTGCATGTCCCTACACCAAGCTCAAAGGTGCACCAGGTCCCTTTCTACATCCAGTTTCTTGCAGAAGGGTTTCTACCAGCTCACTTTCCTGCTGTAATTTTCTTCAGCAACAATAGCAAACAGAAGAGCTTTCTTTTTTTGTTTTTAAATGCAACAAAAGCTAGTCCAATAGTAAAGCCCTGCACTAACTTTCAATTCTCAACAAGCACATATAGTCATGGATGAGGAAGGACTAGCTAGAAAAGGTTAACAGAGGTAACGGTTCATTCACTGACATGTCCTCAAGTAACCTAATGTTGCTGCCAATGTGCTATTGTCAGTGAAATCTGTAGCTGTGACCGTGGCACGGCTGCGCTACCGCACTGGTGAAGGAGCACCCGGGAAGGAGATGGGGAAAGAAAACATGAAAGTAACGCCCTATACAAGGCACAAATCAATAGTTATTCACCCACTTGTTCCCTTCCCGTGCTGCCAGCCTTCCTTTGGCCCGACTCGAGATTAGGAAGAGACCCAAAAACACACCTCCCTCAAACCAGACACGCTTCTCCTCTGAGAGGTCCACTGCACACACCCCCTTTCTTCACACCCCCAAGCCCAAGGAACCAGAAGCAGCACAAACTTTCAAGAGAGAACCCCCCCAGCTGTAACAAGATGAGAAACGAGAAGGGGGTGCAGGACCTCCTCTCGAGAACAGAAAAGAGCAGAAAATTAAGCCACCTCTCCCAACACCCATTGGGTGGGCTTCCACTCCCCACACGAACCTGGACCGGAGCAGGGCAGGAGCTGCCCGCAACCATGGCCTATTCAGCGGCCCCCGAGGGAATACGGGGGGGGGGAGAAAGGGCGGCGACCTAGAGCAGGGCAAAGTTTCCCTCGGGCGGCCGCCAGGATAAGTAGGGCAGAGCCGCCTCCCCTCACGCCGCCACCCCCATTTCCCCCCGCAGCAGGCCCGGCGGGGAGGGGCGGCCCCGGCACACACCCGCCACCGGACGAAAGTTCACACCGGGATGAGGAACCGGCCCCAGACGGAGGGCCTGTCCCGGGGCCTCAGACCGCTGAGGGTGCAACGGCCGCCCCCGGACCGTTGAGTTGGAAAATGGCACCAGGCCTCATCTGGGCGCGCGAATCCACCGCCACCACCGCAGCCGTCGCGCGCATAAGGCAAGCGGTGACGAGGGATGGAGGAGGGAGGGGGGAGGCGCGCGCCTGGGTCCCCCGTCACCGTCACCAATACCAGCCCCCAGCCCCCACCCCCTCCCCCCCTCCGGGCGGCAACCCCGACCCCCCCACGCGATACCTGCCCAATATGTTCACAAAGCAGCAGCAGCGCCCACCACCGTCACGTGACCACCCCACGCCTGGCTTGGCTTGGCTTGGCTCGGCTCGGCTCTCCTCTCCTCTCCTCTTCTCTTCTCCTCCTCCTCCTCCACCCGCGCGAGGCTGCGAGGCCACTCCGACGCGACGTCACATGACGTGACGTCACATGACGCGCTCCTCTTCTACATGCTTCGCCTCATACACGGTTAGCGCGTACTCATCACTGACCCTTCTGCTTCCCTCGGCACCACGTGAGTAGGATGGGGGAAGCCGGCCCCTTCCCCCAAACGCTCGCGCAGCGGAAGGGGATGGTCGGTTTTGTTCATAGCTGCGCTGTGGTGGTGTGGGGCGTGTTTCCGTGAGAGGTTCTCTCTGCCCTCGGGGACTGTTAGTGTTGCCTTGTCGCCGTTGCTGGCTGCTCCGCGGGCAGCCCTGGGAGAAGGCCGCAGCCGTTCCTGGTGTCGATTCATGGAGGGCTGATGCGCCGGCGGAGCCCGACCGGGAAGGGCATCTGCGGGGACAGGCGGCCCTGCCTTAGCGCTCTGTTAGGCCGCGGGCAGATAAAGGCCTAGCACCACAGGGCCTGGGCGCTGGCGGCATGGGTTTAGGAATAGGGTGAACGTTCAGAATCATGGCTCAGTACCTCTCACTGGCCAAAGGAGCAGTTTAAACTAGGAACTCTGGGTTTTTTAGGTTTTACTTCTTTTAAAAAGTGGCTTTTCTGCCTTATGGGGTTTTGGCAGGAGTCGTTTATGTCACAGACTGAAGCCTGTTCAGGTTGCCAGGTTATGTTCATTACATTTGATACCTTAGTCCCAGATAATGTTCAAGCTGAAATGACGTGGATTCTGGGTTTTCTAGAGCTCCTTTTGTTGTCCCTAAAAGCAGGATTCATCACTCGGTGAGCAGTAAAGCCAATCTCGCACACAGAGCCAAGGTATTTGTTTATTTCATATTTACTCAAAGTTGAGTGCTAGCACACCGATTATCAAAACTATATATACATTTTAGCAAACAAATCACAGTTCATTGGCTACAAGCTACCTAGTTCTCTTATTAATTAGTATTCTACCTTCTATTGGTTAATGATTCTCTTGCTTCTCATGCTAATTAGTCCACATGCTCAGTCTTTTTCCTTTTGTGTCTTGGGTAGGTGGGTTTCTTGGGTTGGTGGTCTGAGAGTCAGTGGTCACAGTCTCCCACTGGTGAATTACCTTTTACCCTGTTGGCTCAGTGTGCAAATTGTAGATTGAGCTCTGTGGAGCAGAAGCCCAAGGCAAGAGGCCATGAACTGTCTCCATTCCCTTGCATTACAAAGAACATGGTGACCTGTGGCACCATCCAGGTGACAAGAGACACAGAAGGAGCCCGGGACTCAACAGGAAGACTCCAGACTATCCTGTGAAGGGTATAAAAGCCCAGGTGGTCCTTTGTTTGGGGCCCTTCCTTTGAAGCTATGAGGCCTGTTTCACTGATAAGGCAGGACCCTGTTTCACAACCCCCTTCTCATTCTCTGTAACTCTCTGGGCAAATTGTTGACTGTTTCTGACCCTTAAGATATCACCTACATTAAATATATTCCTCAACATTTGATATCCCAAACAATCCATATGACTAAAGAATCAAAAGGCTCTTTCATGTTCTCTCTCCACAGTCCCTGAGACCACTGCCTGAGTGGTCAGGAAACTGGAACCAATATTAATTTATATTAATAATAACTTATATTAATTTCTTTTAAGTGTTGCATTCTTTTGCCAGACTGGACACAGGAAGGCCTCTTATTGACATGGAGGAATCCCAGGACAAAGGATAGCTGCACTACAGGAGGAAAAGTGTAAGGAGAGTATGCTAGGGACTAACAGAGAACAGCAAGGGAGTGACACAGCAGAAGTATGTCAGAGCACTTGGTGCAGCTTCTGGCAACCTAGACTGAGTGGTGATGGGACAGATAGCAAGAAAGGGAGGTTGTTTGACTCCCCCAAAAAAAGAGGTTTCAGGTTGTAAGCCAGGAAAAAAAGAACTTTTCTCTTTAGGCTTTTTTTCCTGCTGTGCATTTTTCCCATTCTGTACAACACCTCTGGTTGCCCAAAACATAGTGATTGTACCCTTCAGGCATCCCTTCTTTGTAAGGCGTTACAAGGCTGGGCTCACTCAGCCTATGTGGAAATTGGTCCCTGCTTGACACTGTTGAGCAGACAGGGTTGGTGAAGGTGATGGGGCACCAGATAGACTGTTGGGCCCCTGATGCCTCCAGTGATAACCTCCCATGATTTTGGACCTTCTCTGTGGTCTTATTTCCTTTACTGCTGTTTGCTCATCCTCTGTCCCTTGACCCTATACTCTCCATGTAAGTAGAGAGGGCATCAGATCTCATTTTACCCTAAGCAATATCTGAAAATTAGTCAGTGTTGTTCATGCTTCTACCTTCTCTGCTTAGACAGAGTAGACAGATTAAAGTGGCACGTGTCCTAGACTGACTCCCTAGTGGGAGTAACTATGACTCTCTTAAGATGGGACTGTGGTTGCTAACTGGGTGTAGCAGCAGAGATCATACCTCCTTGTGGTCCTGCTGGATGCTCTTTGGGGCAACCAAGTTGATCTCTGCCCCAGTGTTTGGTGAGCTATAGTTGCTTCCTCCCTATCGTTGGCTTCACTGACCAATAATAGTATCTAAGGTAAAAATAAACTTGGTTTAACCAAAAGTTGGGCAATGGGCTAGTTGGTCATTACCCTTCCCTAGTCAAGGGCAAGACTGGATTGGCCTCTGTGTTCTGCCACCAGCGAGCTCTGCTCTGGTTGCAACCCAGTAGGTGTTGAGAGGTGGAGACATGTACCACACTAGACCTTGGCAATGGGGTTTGGGGCTTCCTCTAGTTTGGAGCCTAAAGGTATTCTGCCCACAAGTCCTAGTAGTTGGGCAAAGTCTGGTTTGGCACTGAGGGATGCTGCCAGACTGAATTGCCCTCACTTGTAACTTACTGATTTTGAAACAGATAGACAGGCCACCTTCACTTAACCCGGAAAAGGGACATAGATTCCTCATCTATAAGTCCAATAAATAGATGAGCTGGAGCAATGACAGTTCCTACTGCTTGGAAGTCGCAAGACCTTGCTAATCCCATCTTTTCCCAATAAGATGGAGGATTCTTTAGAGCTAAATTGAAATTCAGACCAGTGTTTTGTAGTGTTGATTTCCTTGAGGCAGCTGTTGATATTTTGTTTTATTACTATTGGGGGGTTGCAATTAATTATATTTCTAAACAAAGTTTCACAAACTTTGTGACAAATGTGTCTGCAACTCCATAATCTGTGCAGATTTAATCAGTATTATTAGCATTCTTTCATCATGACTTGGCAATCCTTTGCTAATCAAGTTGGATATTTGATGTGCAGCACAAAACAACGACTGAGAGCTCTTGGGATGCTGTTAGTCAGATGCTGTGGTGCCAACTGGGATGTGTCTCCAAATATCATTCAGAATCCAGCCCAGGAGCATTTAGAATATGAGAAAATTAAACAAGGATACCAGGACCAAAGCATCGTGGACTCCTTTCTGCTGTAGATGGAGTAGATATAAATGAGAAAATGGCATATTTCACTGCCAAAACTTCCAGAGGAGAGCTAAAGGAATAAACTGATGGAGACTCGGGGACATAGAGCCTCGCTCCAAATATTCAGTATATCAGGCTTGGAGAGGAGACCCTGCACTAAACACAGCGCTACCTACTGCCTATGTCAGGACTTTTATCTACTGTTACAAAGATTTGCAACCTTTTTAGTTTTCCAACCACTAAAGAACAGTCCAGTGCAGATGCAAATCCCACCAGACTTTAAGCTTCCTTCAGGATTTCTTTTCTCACTCACCTACTGCAGATTTCTTACATAGCCTGCAGTCTCCATACCATGGACTGGAAACCACTGTTCTGGTGCTTTGGCATTCTACTTGCCAGTCACTTGTGGGAATGGGAAGAAACCACTTGTGTAAAGAATATCACCCTGTTCCTGGTTCAGGAGCCTGCTCTACTTCTGTGTTACAGACACAAATGAAAGCCATCTATTCTTCACAGGCTTAGGCTGCAGTATATCTTCCCTTCTCTCACTAACGCTCTCTTCTACTTTCCAGACTACCAACCCTTGCCCCTCAGAATCATTGGACAACTAGTCCAAGTGAGTTCAGAAAAGTTTTTCAGTATTTAGTCTGAAGTTTGTACTGTCTTTGTGCCTGTTTTTGCCCCTGGTTACATCACTTGGTCTAATAAAAATACTGCTCTTCTCTTCAAACTGTTCTTACAGCCTTAATCCATGACACCTGCATCAACAGCACTACCTTTTTCCAAAACATACTCCAGTAGCCTCAGAAAGACAACAAATCCTGTCATACACAGACTCTGTAAGGGAGAGGCTTTGTACAAAGAAATCAAACTTGACTTTCAGGCTTCAGTTGAGTTTGCAGGGCATTAGGAATTCTCCCTAGTTACAGTGGAACAATTGAAAATCTTGGATGCAAAGTGGGGTTGTCTTAACAGATATTATCCTTAGGCATACCAGGGATTGCTGCTGCATTTAGATTTGGGGTGAAACTCGTAAAGATGCTGTATAGAAATGAGATCCAATGCATTAGATAAGTGTTAATATGCATGCAGAAGCAAGGCTTCAGCAACATTTGTACTTGAAAGGGTTGCCATTTCCATTGTGGAAGCAAGCCCTTCTGCTATAGATGCCATTTATGGTAATGAAGGCAGGAAGGGTAATGATATTATTGTGTCTAGCCTTCATACAGGCCCAACCATTAAAATTCTTAACATCCATGGACTGCATTAGTCTCTCATGTCTCAGCATCATCCTCAGAATTCATATTGGGCTCCTTGATCTTCCTTTAGAGTTAGTGTGCCTAGAGACAGACCCTCTTCTGTAGGTTTACCCTGCAGCCCTTGGTCCAAGTTGTAATTTGGCTGTATTAAAAAGGTGTGATGCATTTTCACGTGACCAGGATCTGTAATCACTCTGTACAACCACCCTAATCCCATAGTTATTTTCCATTCCTCTAACCTTTGTCACAAAATATTTTATCTGCAGTGACTTTGTACTTATTTCCAGATTGCTGAGACAATTCAACACTTCTGAGCCTGATACTGATCCTGCAGAACCTTGCTACAAACACCTGTTTCAGGGAGGATCTTGGCAGTTAACCTGTGTAGTGCATGCTCTGCTAATGGTGAGTACTGAGTTTGTTCTATCATACTCTCTGATTTAATTCTGTGATGTGCTCACTGTTACCTTTATCAGCCAAACAATTTCTAAGAATTAAATAAGCTTTTGATAAACAGATTTATTTTCCACATGACCCTGTTGCCTGGCATTAACTGTATATCTAACCTTGAATTCTCTATTAATCAAGTCCCTTATCAGTTTTCCATTATTTTCATAGAATCACTAAGGTTGGAAAAGACCTCCAAGATCATCAAGTCCAACTGTTAACCTAGCACCACCATGTTCACCCCTAAACCATATCCCCATCCCCAAGTGCCACATCCACATGCCTTTTGAACACTTTCAGGGATGGTGACTCCACCACTTCCCTGGGCATCTTGTTTCAATGCCTGACCACCCTTTCAGTGAAGAAATTTTTCCTTATATCGAATCTAAACTTCCCGTGGCACAACTTGAGGCCATTTCTTCTCATCCTGTCACTTGTTACCTGGGAGAAGAGACTGATCCACACCTGGCTACAATTTCTTTTCAGGGAGTTGTAGCAAACCAGAAGGTCCTTGTCCTGGTTTCAGCCAGGACAGGGTAAATTTTTGCAGTAGATGGGAGGGAGCATGGCTAGGATGCAGAGGTTATTCTATACTCCTCAGGTCATTGCTGGAGGGAGGGGGACGGGGGACGGGACTGTCTTCCAGGGAGAAGGGGTTCCTGCCAGTCAAGAAGGTAAAGGGAGCTGTCCAGGATTGTTTACAGTCTGGGATGTTTGTCTGTAATTTCTTTTCTTATCCCTTTTGTTATTAATATTGTTGCTGTTACTGTTTGTTTTCTTATCTCATTACTGTTTCCAGTAAATTGTTCTTATTTTGACCCATGATCTTTGCCTTTTGTGCCTCCAATTGGAGGGGGTAGGGGGAGTGGTGCATGGGGTTTGGGGCACTGAATTGGGGAGTACCATACCTAAACCACAATAGTCCCCCCTGATTCTCCTTTTCTTCAGATTAAACAACCCCAGCTCCATCAACTGCTCCTCTTAGGACTTGTCCTCCAGACTCTTCACCAGCTCCATTGCCCTTCTTTGGATTCAATCCAACCCCTCAATGTCTTTCTAGAAGTGAGTGGCCCAGAACTGGATGCAGTACTCAAGGTGCAACCTCATCAGTGTCCAATACAGAAGGACAATCACTTTCCTAGTCCTGCTGGCCACATTATTTCTGATGCAAACCAGGATGCATCCTTCTTGGCCCCCTGGGCACACACTGGCTCATGTTCTGACAACACCCCCATGTCCTTTCCCACAGGCAGCTTTACAGCCACTCTGTCCCCAGCCTGTAGAGCTGCAGGGGGTTGTTGTGACCAAAGTGCAGGACCTGACACTTTGCCTTGTTGAACCTCATACTGTTGGATTTGGCCCATCAATCAATCCAACCTGTCCAGAGCCTTCCTACCCTCCAGCAGATCAACACTCCCACCCAACTTGGTGTCT
Source organism: Corapipo altera (assembly GCF_003945725.1). NCBI lineage: Eukaryota > Metazoa > Chordata > Aves > Passeriformes > Pipridae > Corapipo > Corapipo altera. The sequence goes on along the minus strand of NW_020885018.1, from coordinate 529,611 downwards.
TCTGAAAATTTACTGAGGGTGCACTCTATCCCCTAGTCCAAATCATTGTTAAAGAATCCAGAAGCTTCCCTGGCCAACTCTTAAAGAACAAGGGGGGGTTGGACTAGATAATTGTTAAAGGTCCCTTTGAACCCACAGGTCCCTTCTGACCCAAACCATTCTATGGTTCTATAAACTCTTAGGTGTAAACAGCTCAGGACTGGTGATAGAAAACCATTTCTGACTGTCAAATGTTACTTTGCACTTGTCAGTCTATAAGCTAACAACCAGCTATTTCTTCTGTCCCACTGTGACACTACTAGAACATCTGCTTCTTAGTGGAAAAATAAGCAGATATTTTTGGAACACCTCTACTTCTATAATGATCTGTTGGTACTTTTAAAACTTTCTACAAGTGGGCCACGCAAGGCAGGCAGCCCGCCGGGCTGGGAGGACCCCGGGCCCACGAGGCAGGCAGCTCCCCGGGAGAGGGGAGAGGAGAGGAGGATCTTCGGAGCGCACAGAGGTTTGCCAGTCCAATTTGGGGGAGAGGGAGGGGGTCTGGTGGACCGTGGGGTCCCTGGACTGGTGGGAGGGTGGGCGGGGCAGTCCTACTTGGAGGGTCACAGATGGGCAGTGCGAGGGAAGACCTGTAGTAACACGGTGGGGGAAGGTAAGGTCAGGGTGGGTAATGGGTTCCTCCAGGGGTTGGGGGACTTAGGCTGTGCTGGGGCTGTGGGAGGTTCCCAAGCCCCAGGCGGGTGCGGGGACCAGAGCGGTTTGTTTTGGCTCACCTGCGACCACTGCCCAGGGGCAGTTGGTTTGGAGGTGCAGCATCCTGGGGGGATGCTCAGGGCGGAGGGGTGTCCCTGGGAATGTCCCTGGGTTTGAGTGTGGGTGGCTGGGGAAAAGGAGGGAATGAAAGGCTTGCCCTAACCATTTTAGTAGGGAAGTAGCTTTTGTGCCCCTATGAGGTTGCGAGCTATGCTGATGATGGTACATGCCTTCAGCAGGGTCTCCCATGCCAGACAGGTCAAAACTGAAGGGTCAGATAAAATGTGTCCATGGGCAGGATGGGCTCGCTAGCCTTCCGACAGTCATCCTAGGAGAAGGACAACTCTAATTCCAAACCCTGGCAGATGGAACTCGCTTAACCCTGTAAGGCCATCCATCCAAGAGAAGGATACTCTAATTATACCTACGTCCTGAGGACCTCGCTGCCACCATCCAAGCTTGCTAGGCCCTGGCAGATGAACCTTAGGAGTAAAGGGTGGGACCAGTTCTGCGCATACTGTGTCTCACCTAAAAACTCCATTGCGCAGGCTCAAAGGCTATACCCACATCTATAAAGCCCTGTAGCGACAGGCGAGGGTTGAAACGGCAGGTGAAAGGTGCACTGGAAGCTGCAGACCCAACCCTGCATACAGGCGGTTCAGGACGTTGGTCATCTGAGACTGACCCCAGAGATGACAATCTCTTTCAGCAGCATCCTGAATGACCAAGCAGCCTTTTTCAAGGAGAGCACTGCTTGCTCCACACGGAGAGGGACCTAGAAAAGGTGGCCTAACCGAAGCTCATCTCCACCTTCACCCAGTTGGTTAACCGTGGCCAACGGGCATCTTCTAATTGCGGTCAAACAAAGATTAAAAGACAAAGGCATACACCTGCCTTTAAAGGTGTGTTCAAATTGACACTAGCATGCTGGAACATCAGAACCATGCTCGATACTGTGGATAGTGGTCGTCCTGAGCATCGCTCTGCCCTAATTGCCCACAAACTGTCACGTCTCAACATCAACATTGCTGCTCTCAGTTAAGTTCGTCTCCATGATGAAGGCAGCCTTAGAGAACATGGTGCCGGTTATACACTCTTTTGGTCAGGTAAACACAGAACCGAAAGGCATCTCTCAGGAGTTGGCTTCATCATTAAAAACTCTATTGTCCCTAAACTCAAAAATCTGCCAACAGGTCATTCTGATCGCATTATCTCCTTACGCCTTCCACTACACAACAAGAAACATGTTGTCCTCTTTAGTATATATGCCCCAACTCTCCAAGCTGACCCTGCCAAAAAGGATAAATTTTATATTGACCTGCGTCGCCTTACCCAAAAGGTTCCCGCAGATTATAAGATCGTTATCCTTGGTGATTTCAACGCCAGAGTAGGAAAGAATTTTGAAACCTGGAAAGGAGTATTAGGCAAGCATGGTGTTGGAAACTGCAACTATAACGGTCGCCTTCTGCTGGAATTCTGTGCGGAGCAGCAGCTCACCATCACCAACACTATCTTTCAGCAGAAAAATAGTCTGTAGACAACCTGGATGCATCCTAGATCCAAGCATTGGCACCTCATTGCTTATGTCTTGGTGTGACAGAGAGATGTTCGCGATGTTCATCATACCCGCTTGATGCCTAGTGCAGAATGCCAAACAGACCATCAACTTGTGCACTGTAAACTGAACTTCAACCTTAAGATCAAACCTAAAAGGGGTGGTATTCTGTGCTGGTTTAAAGGTAAACCAGTAGGGGAAATGAACTCAACTCAAAAGAGAGATTATAAGAATAACAACTTAATAAAATAACACAATAAGTACAATTATACCGACAAACAATTGGTTTTAACCCCAAAAACCCAAATATATAACCCAGCACCCTGGGGCATGAACAGAGTGGTGTTCTTTGGTCCCCCCTGAGTCCAAAGTAAAAGGAGAGGGAAAACCTGTTGGTGAGAGTGCTGTTGCAGTCTGGTTGAAAAGTGGTGGTTGCACTCCAGTCGAGAGTGGTGGTCTGCAGTCTGGGTGAGAGCGGTGATCTGCAGTCTGGTCGAGAGCGGTGGCCTGCAGTCCTCCTCTGGATCCCACAAGTGGTGAAAAGGTTCCGAAACTCCAAGTTTATATATTCTCCAGTTC
>NW_020885018.1:522570-526714 GCF_003945725.1 Corapipo altera | reverse complement strand
GTATGAGGATGCTCAGTCCTTCCCTCAGAGCGGGGAATTCCATAAAAACGTATGAGGATGCTCAGTCCTTCCCTCAGAGTGGGGAATTCCATAAAAGGGTATGAGGATGCTCAGTCCTTCCCCTCAGAGTGGGGAATTCCATAAAAGGGTATGAGGACAGGAACATCTTCCTATTTCGCAGGCCTCCACTGACAACAGTCTCCGGGAAATGGCATGGAAGGCCACAGAATACACAGTTTTGGGCTACACCCATCCAGTGATGAATCGGTCCCAGCTGTTCTAACTAGGACATATTCCAAGGAGGAGACTCCAAGTTAACAATCTTCAGTCAGCCTCAGTGAGAGACAGCTTTCAGGCAAATCTTCAAACTAGGCTCGAAGATCATTCCAAAGATCCTTCTCCTGAAACACTTTGGCAACATATTAAAAATAGCATCCTGCAATCCTCTGAAGAGTCCTTAGGGTTCTCCTTCAAGAAGAACAAGGACTGGTTTGATGAAAACAATCAAGAGATCCAGGAACTGTTTAGGAAGAAGAGAACTGCTCATCAAGCACGCCTTGCTCAGCCATTTTGCCATGTCAGAAAAGCAGCCTTTCGTCTTGCATGCAGCAAGCTCCAACAGAAACTTTGTGACATCCAGAACAAGTGGTGGATCAATCTAGCAGGGAATATTCAATTATGCGCAGATACAGGTGATTACAGAGGATTCTATGAGGCCCTGAAAACAGCATACAGGCCTACATACCAGGTTCAAAGCCCTCTACTCAGCGCAGATGACCAAATGCTTCTGACAGATAAAAGCTCCATTCTGAACCGATGATCTGAACACTTTCAGACTCTCTTAAGTACTAGCCGTGTAGTGCAAGACTCAGCAATTCAGTCCATCACACAACAACTGGTGAAGAATGAATTGGACATTGCCCCTTCTATGGGAGAAACTCTTAAGGCCATACAGCAGGTTAAAACTGGCAAGGCAGCTGGGGTTGATGGAATTCCACCTGAAGTCTGGAAGCATGGGGGCCTTGCACTCCATGGTAAATTTCATGAGTTTGTGGTGCGCTGTTGGGAACTAGGTAAACTACCATCAGACCTTTGTGATGCAGTCATCATCACTTTGTATAAGAAGAAAGGAGTTAAATCAGACTGTTCTAATTACCATGGTATTACTCTGCTCTCCATTGCTGGCAAAATCCTGGCAAGAATACTTCTGAACAGACTAAAACCCGCCATAGCAGAAGGAATTTCACCTGAAAGCCAGTGTGGTTTCAGAGCCAACAGGAGTACCACAGACATGGTATTTGTTCTCAGAAAACTGCAAGAGAAGTGTAGGGAACAGAAAAAAGGACTCTATGTAACCTTTGTTGATCTCACCAAGGCTTTCGATACTGTGAGCAGATAAGGTCTGTGGCAGATTTTGGAATGTTTAGGATGTCCCCCCAAGTTCCTTAAAATGATCATCTTACTTCATGAGGATCAGCGCAGCCAAGTCAGATATGATGATGCACTTTCTGAGCCCTTTCTAATAACGAATGGTGTGAAACAAGGCTGCGTTCTTGCACCAACTCTATTCACAATCTTTTTCAGCATGATGCTCCAAAGGGCCACGGCAGACCTTGATGAAGAAGACGGTATCTACTACCGATATCGTATTGATGGAAACCTATTTAACCTAAGGCGACTGAAGGTCCATACTAAGACCTTAAAACACCTTTTCTGGGAGATGCTTTATGCTACCGCTGCCGCCCCTGTCGCCCACACAGAAGTAGCTTTGCAGTGTTTAACATCCTTCTTTGCTGAGGCTGCTGAGCTTTTTGGGCTGGAAGTCAGCTTGAAGAAGACAGAAGTTTTCTACCAACCTGCACCTTAGGAAGCCTTCCATCATTTCCATATCACCATTGGCCAATCAGAGCTCAAATCAGTCCAGCAGTTTAATTACCTAGGTAGCCTCATCTTCTTGGACGGTAAGATTGAGGGAGAAATAGACAACAGGTTAGCAAAGGCATATAGAGCATTTGGAAAACTCCATAAAAGAGTTTGGCGAAATAAACACCTGAAGAAAAGCACAAAGATCAGTGTTTACAGAACCATTGTGCTGTCTACTCTCCTATATGGATCCGAATCATGGGTCATTTACCGCCATCACCTGCGTGTCCTAGAACGCTTCCATCAACGCTGTCTCTGTACAATCCTAAACATCCACTGGTCAGATTATGTGACCAATACGTCTGTTCTAGAACAAGCAGCAGTTACGAGTATTGAGGCCATGTTGCTGAGAACACAGATGCGTTGGGCAGGACACATCTCCAGGATGGAGGACTACCACCTCCCTAAGATTGTGTTTTATGGTGAACTTACCACTGTCTGCCGCAAGAGAGGAGCCCCGAAGAGGAGATACAAGGACTCCCTGAAACAACATCTCAGCCTTGGCCGTATTGATCTTCACCACTGGTCTACTCTGGCCTCCAATCGGGAGGCCTGGAGACACACTATCTATAACGCTGGTGCTTCTTTTGAGAACGCATGCAGGATCACTCTAGAGGGGAAAAGACAGTGCAGAAAGAATTGTCTTGCTGATACCATCCAAGGAGTCCTTCTGCTGTGCCTTTTGCAACCAAACTTGTCTCTCTCGCATTGGCCTCTTTAGCCACCAGCGCGCTTCTAGCAAATGTGTGTAGAGCCCTTCCCAAATCTTCGTTCACGAAGCCTAGCCATGATGGCAAGTGGGTCAATATGATTGTAAGGAAATGGTCTTCAAGAGGTTGAAAATTCTTAGAAGCAAAAAAACCCTTTTGCTGGTATAGCTTATACCAGAATAAATGTAGAGGAATTTGTTTTATCTGTTCCTTTCCTGATTTAAGTTACAGGCAACTCAAAGTTTATCAACCAGAGGCACCAGTTGTTTACATGCAGAGCTCATTCATTCTGGAATGGCTGATTAGCTGTATTAGGGAGAGGTTTGGAACATACTGAATCTGAAACCATGACACCATTGGAAGCTCAACAAAAAACAATATTTATTACCAAGAGGTGGCCAACAAAATGAACAAACCCAAAAGAGAGGAAGGAGGAGAGAAATAAGCCCCCAGCATGACCTCCCCAGTCACCCAGCTGTTGCCCATAAAGTTATCTTACCGACCTAGAATGCCTATAATTACCCATAGCAGAAGCTGCATTCTTGGAAAGTCAATAAGTTCACAAATTAGCAGACGTCCCCGCCAAAAGGCAATATTGTCCTTGATGTGAAGCTAGCTAGCTTCCAAGAAAGAGTTATGTCGTTGGGTATCTGTCGAAGGGTCCCGGTCCAAGGGGGGAAGAAGACACACAACACACACGAGGATGATGAGACAAAGGGATGTCTGCCTGCTATAGGCAGCTTTTTATTAGGTGCCAAGTTCCCCTTTTCCCATACACACATGCTATAAACATTTTCCTGCAAAACACCCAGGAATGCGCACCTGCACTTCAACCACACAGCTCAAGGCTGTGTCCATGGGAACTATCTAGTTAGCTTCACTGCTCTCACGGGAAATGGGCCAACACTCCGCAACACTCCAAATCCCTCAAACTTCAGTTGTGGGGCTGTTACTTCACCCCACAGAGTTATCTGCTTTTATACAATTAACTGATTACATCTGCCTAGGCAGGTGTGGCCAGCACCGCCCTATCGGTGGAGAGGCTCGGACAGAATTGCACACGAATCAATATGATTGGCAAAAATGTCCCCTTTATTAGAGGAAAGGCAGCTTATATGCTGCCTGTGGCACAGAGACATGTGATTCTTCCCCAGGTTACATTGGATACATAAGGAAAACATACTGTGGTGTACAGTACTAATTGGATAACAGTAGGTGTCCATAAACCTTGTTTTCCTGACAGAACAACTCCTCCTTCACCTTGGCACAAGGCCTGCAGCCATATCAGTGGCGCAGTATCTTTTTACTGTCTGCACCAAGCCATGCCAAGGTGAAGGTCTCAGAAATGCAATAGAAATTGTTCACACAATTTCTGTCCTCCGACAAATGCCCCGTTGGAGTTTGAACAATTTAAATTGCATTTCTGTAACATTCCTTATTGTACCCATAACATTTGAATCAACACAGACATACAATAACACTACTATCATTACTAAACTTAACCTATTGAC